>NW_024425452.1:25615314-25737524 GCF_017311325.1 Ursus maritimus
GGGGGGTGTAAAAGGACAATGTGAGGACTCTGCGGTGATGGAAAAGTTCCCTGTCTTGACTGTGTCAATGTTAATATCACAGTTGCGCTATTGCACTGTAGCTTTGCAAGATATTAACATTGGGCGAATCTGAAAAAAGGGTACACGGGGACTCTATTATTTCCTACAACTGCATGTAAATCTACAATTACAAATTTAGATTTATGATTACAACTTATAAAATTGGAAGTCCAATAATCTCAGCCCTTCATGAAAGAATATGATGACTCCTTGCTCAGCGTTTCCACTCTACCCCCACGCCTCCATTCCAGAAGCAATTCTTTCTTTCTTTCTTTCTTTTTTTTTTTTTTTTTGGCTGTTTCTTCTGAGGCTTCTTCTGTTTTTTTCCATATGTTTGATAGTAGGTGTGTATAACTAACTTCTGATTAATCAGTTTTGAACATTCTCTGTTCACTTCCAATTCTAGTAAATGAAGATTTAGCTCTTTTCTTTACTCTTTCTCTTCTGCAGATCCTCCCGTCCTTCCAGTCTAGGTTTTGTAATTTTTTTATATTTATTTTTTTGTTTTCATTTTATTTTTTTATTTTCCGGTTTTCTAATTTTTGGTAAGCCAAAATTCAGTGTCTACGTGATATGTATGTGTGGTATTACTGTACTACAGTTGTTTCTTACTTTGTGCTTTCCCCGTAGTAAATAGATGCCCTTTTATAATTCTTCTCATATCTTCCAGTAATCTGTCAATAAGATTTTCCACAGGATCGATTTCATCAGGTAACTGATCAATTCTGTTGTGACTTCTCTTGGAGAATGCATCCTGGAGACCTCCCTCCTCCTTTTTGCTAGGTTGACTGTTCTCAAGCCTGCTGCACAGCCATTATCTTTTGAATTTCTTTTGAATTTTTTTCTAGATCGAATTCCCCGTTTACGGGGGTCTCACGTTCATGTCTTCCTTGATTTACTCTCATTTCAGATAGTAAAACTCTAATACTTTTTCAGGTAAAAATAGGGTATGAGGACGGAAGGCATGACGCTGACAGCTGTCAGCGTGCCTGTCCCTTGTCCTACCTAGACGGATGACCGTCTTCCCCCGGATCACTGTGATCACGCGGGAGTTTTCCTTCACCATCATCCTGTGACCCCTGCTGTGTCTCCTGTGCCGGGTCCTCCTCTCTGTCGGTTTACTTTCCTGTTTTGATGAGGTACATCAAACAGGACATTCTTGAGAAAGAATGCAGGGAAAGCAAAAAACAATGTTTTGATTTTGCATGTCTGATAATGGCTTTTTTTCCATTCCCATGCTATTTGATAGTTTGCTTGGTATAGAATTTTAGGCTGGAAGTAATGTCCCTTCAGGATTTTGAAAACGTTGCACCCCTGTGTGCTTCTTTTCAGCATTGTTAAGCCAAAGCCATTCTGATTTTTGTATGTGACCAATGGTGTATTGTTTATCTTCACTATGTAGAATCCATTTTTTGTCCCCAGTGTTCTGAATTTTCATAACGATGTTTTTTTTTGGTATGGATATATTTTTAGCCACTATAGTAGATTCTCAAGGGGTCATTTCAAACTGATGATTCATGATCTTCTGTTCTAGAATATTCTATTGTTCATTTTTAATTATCTTCTTCCTTCATTTTCTCTGTATCTCTTATGGAAATCCATAAGCTGTGCCTGTGGACTGGCCTTCTGATTTTCTTCTTTCCTCTCTCATTTTCCACCTCTTTACCTTTTTGCTCTACTTTCTAGGAGTTTGGGGCAACTCTGGGAGTTCGTGGTCCAGCCTCTTACTGAGATTTTTATTTCTGCTGTCACTGCTAGGGTTCTTTGTTGCTTTGGTGTTTACTGTGTCCCTTTATTCTAACTTCCTACTTTTGTTTCATAGATAGTCTCTTACCTCATGTCTGTAAAGATACTAATGACCATGTTTTGAAATTTTTTTTTCGTAGTTTGTTTCCTTCTAGCTGGTTTTTGTCTTCGTCTTTGAGAGATTTTCTTCAGGGATTTTCATGCATTTCGTGCATGTCTTTTCATAACAAAGTGTGGAAGATGACGAAGGTGACTGGAATTTCTTTTTTTTTTTTTTAAGATTTTTATTTATTTATTCGACAGAGATAGAGACAGCCAGCAAGAGAGGGAACACAAGCAGGGGGAGTGGGAGAGGAAGAAGCAGGCTCCCAGCGGAGAAGCCTGATGTGGGGCTCGATCCCATAATGCCGGGATCACGCCCTGAGCCGAAGGCAGACGCTTAACCGCTGTGCCACCCAGGCGCCCCGTGACTGGAACTTCGAAGCATATGGTTGGGGCTGATCACCTTTGATCTTCAGCATGGGTTGACCTGGGTTTGCCATTTCTTGGGAAATGTCTAGTGTCAGTACCTTTAGCTCTTTTCTCGGGCTGATCACATTCTGCAGGGAATACCTATCCAAACTGCCATCTGGAGGATAAAGGTCCTGCTGCCATTGTTATGATGGTGACAGGATGCCAGTTGGTTTTCAAACTTCAGGCTGTATATGGTCACTTGATAGCTAGGTTTGGGGTATAATACCCCTTCTTCAACCATGCCTGATGACCCTTTGTCCAAAGGCTTCCAGTCAGTCTCCTGCTGGAAAAGGAGAAGAGCATATGCCTGAGGGTATGGGGCAGATTGCACACAACCTTCCTTATCTTAGTTATTCCCAGAGATGCCTAGTGCTGCCAATTCCTGAGCCTTTTGAGTTTTCTGAAGTGTAAATTTTGTTATTTCTCAGCTTTTCCCAGTGTTGGCATAGGGTTTTCTCTCTGGTATCAGCTAGTCAGTTACCTAACTTGTCCATCTGCTTTCCCACTTCCAAAATTATGTTGTTGCTGCCTCCTCTTCTGTTCCTTTTATGGGCTTATGTCTTTTTAAAAATAATCTCATCACTATAGCTTTAGTGGGTTTTTGAGGGATCAAGATTAAACTTGTATGTTCAATCTACCATCTTAACCTTGAAGGGAATTTCTGTCTTAATTGTGTGTGTGTGTGTGTGTGTGTGCGTGTGTGTGTGTGTGTGTGCGTGTGTGTGTGTAGGCATGTATATGCACGTGCTCGATCACAGCATTCAGTGTATTTCTTTTTTTTTTTTAAGATTTAACTTATTTATTTGTCAGAGAGAGAGAAAGCACAAGCAGGGAGAGCAGCAGGCAGAGGGAGAAGCAGGGTCCCCACCGAGCAAGGAGCTTGATGCGGGACTCGATGCCAGGACTCTGGGATCATGACCTGAGTGGAAGGCAGACGCTCAACCGACTGAGCCCCCCAGGTGTCCCTGGGCCACCCAGGTGTATTGCCGACTGTGGTTAGAAATCAAAAAAATTTGGAAACCACTGCTAGGCAATGCCAACAACAGAGTGGTCAAGTCCAGTCAAAGGTTAACTGTATTTTCTCTTTATTATGAAAATCTTCCACGGAGCTAAGGGAGTTTTAAAGGCATGTAGGGCCATGTTTTCAGAGTGCGATATTCACAAGCTACGCTAGGTATAACCCTCTTTGGGGGAGAGGGGAGGTAAGCTGCACTTTCTCTGGTAGTGTATTTGAATGTACCTCTTCATTTCTGTTATGGGTACTGGAACTATTCTGGGTCCCAAATTTTCTGTTTCATGTCAAGAACGTCATAACACCAAAATAAAATAAAATAAAGTAAAATAAAATAAAATACACAGAAAGCACAGCTAAATTATGTAATCTTCAACTGTGCTAGCAAGATTTGCTATATAAATTACATCTACTCTGGTAAAAAAAAAATACACAGGAAAATGCAATTGCTTGTTCAAAGTATTAAAGTTATATCTTTAACTAGAACATTGCCTTAAAAATTGAAGAGGATATTTTATTTTAAAATCAATGTATGCTGCAGATGTGTATACTTGGACTTTTTTTCCAATAAAAAGAAATTTTGGGGTTTTCAGAATTTTTTTCAAATACTGTAGCATTTTAATTCAACAGCCTAGAAAAAAATAATGGGAATATATTCACAGATGCATGAAAAATTTTCTTGTGACATTATTTTTTATTTCTGTGGGAATTCAGTGAGATGGTTTCTGAATCCTTAATAAAAACTCATTTTTAAGTTATTTACTCCAAATCTCCTAAAAATCAGAATTGAGTAAACACTGGTCACATGACTGAAATTTCATAATTTGTCCCTACAATATTAGCAATATAAGCTACTAGGATAAAGGTCATATTTGGAGAAGCACAAAGGAGTGAATATCCAAAAGTGACATATGACGGTACACTATGTCTCACTGTAATATAATTACATTTCCGCTAATGTTACATTGTTCCTGAAGAGAAAAATAAGTCTGGATTGCCTTCTTTATTATATTAGTATGGATGATTTAGATAGCTAGACAGAGATCCCTCTTATTGTACTGATGTTAATTTTTTTCTATTATTTACTAATTATAAACTTACAGACCCAAGAATTTAAAGTGGACCTACAGGTTGCATTTCACCTAAAAATGAAAGTGCAGCATGTGATACTCACTCAACAGATATTCACCGAGTTCTGCTATAGAAGTTATTCCTTCTCTTACTTGAAACTTATTTTGCCTCTTAAATATTTTCATGGACCCCTGGGAGAAAATCCTATTTTATTTTATTTTTTAAATTAAAGTATAGTTGGGGTGTCTGGGTGGCACAGTTGGTTCAGCATCCAACTCAGTGTCAGCTCAGGTCATGATCTCAGGGTCCTGAGATTGAGCCCCGCATCGGGCTCTGTGCTCAGCATGGAATCTGCTTCAGATTCTCTGTCTCCTCTCCTTCTGTCCCTCCCTGCTCATGCTTTCTCTCAAATAAATAAATCAATCTTTAAAAGAAGAGAAAGTATAGTCAACATGCAATGTTACATTAGTTTCAGGTGTACAATGTAGTGATTCCTGTTGGTATTTTGATAGGGATTGCGTTAAATCTGTGCATTGCTTTGGGTAGTACGGTCATTTCAACAATATTTGTTCTTCCAATCCATGAGCATTGAGTGTCTTTCCATTTGTTTGTGTCATCTTCAGTTTCTTTTATCAATTTTATAGTCTTCAGAGTAGAGATCTTTCACCTCCTTGGTTGATTCCTAAGTATTTTATTATGTTTGGTGCACCTTTTTTTTTTTTTTTTTTTTTTTTGTCTGAATGCCATGCCTAGGACTTCCAGTACTATGTTGAATAAAAGTGGTAAGAGTGGATACCCTCGTCTTGTTCCTCATCTTAAAAAAAAAAAAAAAGAATCTCAGCTTTTCACCATCAAGTATGATGTTAGCTGTGAGTTTTTCATGCCTAAAAAAACTCTATTTTAAAATCCTGTAAAAATTAAACATTATGAGGAAGTACTGGATTTTTTTTTTACAGTAAGTTACACTTTGTAATCAGTAAGATCAATAGCTAGAGTAGAAGAGGAACCTCTCTTACCCTGATGGTTCTCTTATTAAATATTAGTACATCGCTCCTCTAGGTATTTGAGATACATCAGAGAACAAGATCCTGGTCTTTGTAGATTTTACATTCTACTAGGGAAATAATAAACACCAACAAGTAAATTGTTTGTATATTAGAGTGTGAGAGCTGTGGAAAAAGGAGAGAAGGGTAAGGAGACACAGATTGGTGGAGGAGGGAGGTAAGTAACCGTACATAGGGGGGTCCGGCTAGTTCTAAAGAACTGAAACTGAGCAGAGACCATAGCAGCTAAAGAGCCTCCAGGCTTTCCAGAGAGGATTCCTCCAAGATCGCCCTAAGGAGAGGTGCTTGGCTTCCTTAAGGAGCAACTAGGAGGGCTGGGACAGAGAAGGGAAGCCTGGAGGGAAAATAGCCAAGGGAAAAATGATGGGAAATAAGGACAGACAGGAAGTGGGGGAGGGACAGACATACGGGGCCTTCTAGTCCTAGTAAAGATGTGGGTTTTTACTCTGGAAAAAAATGGGGAGCCATTGGAGACTTGCACACAGAGAGACATGTTCTCAGTTTTCAAAGGCTCGCTCTGCCCTAAACAGTCCTGTGTCTCAGGCGCGTGCTTTAACCTTGCTGAGCTACAGTTCCTCCATCTGTAAAATGAGCATAACACTTCCAAACTGGCAGTATTCTATTCTAAGTTCCAGTTTGTATTTGTAAACCACCTCACATCCAAGGACTGAATGAATTATAGCTATCATTAATAAGATGAAGGGCCGGGGTGCCTGGGTGGCACAGCGGTTAAGCGTCTGCCTCCGGCTCAGGGCGTGATCCCGGCGTTATGGGATCGAGCCCCACATCAGGCTTCTCCGCTGGGCGCCTGCTTCTTCCTCTCCCACTCCCGCTGCTGTGTTCCCTCTCTTGTTGGCTGTCTCTGTCTCTGTCGAATAAATAAATAAAATCTTAAAAAAAAAAAGATAAAGGGCCCATGCCTCCAGGCCACAAAGTGCTCGAGACAAAAGCCCTGAATTCATCTCTCTCTAAACACAAAGTTGAGCGACTAGGGCCATCATGACCTCTCAGCTGACAACTTCTTCAGTGAAGACACTTGTCTCTCAACTTAGGGAGATGATTCACCCAGTAAACAAGAACACAGTGAAGTGCTGTTTACCCAACCACAAAGTTTGAAAATCCTAAATCCAGGCATTATTGGACAGGGACCACTGTCCGGGGGCCTGAGGGAAATGCTTTCCGAAGCAAACATTCATTGAGTGTCTTCTCTGCACCACGGAGTGTTTTAGGGGCAGGAGGCTCGTGGATGAGAAGATACATGAGAGACAGATTCATAAATGAAAAGACATGGTCCCTGCCCTCAGAGTGTACTGTCTAGCTTGTAAACAACCAAGTATAATACTATGTGATAACAGTCATAGAGGGGCGCCTGGGTGGCTCAGCGGGTTAAGCGTCTGCCTTCAGCTCAGGTCATGATCCCAGGGTCCTGGGATGGAGCCCTGCAGCGGCTTCCTGCTCAGTGAAGAGTCCGCTTCTCTCCCTCTCTCTGCCTCTCCCCCCACCCTGCTCGTGCTCTCTCTCTCTCTCTCTCAAATAAATAAAAATAAAATCTTTTAAAAAAAAATAACAGTCATAGGGATACATGTTCACAGTAGAGGAAGACAGGGCTGAGTCAGTGTCGGGGATCAGTCTGCATTTGATGGAGGTGGTAAACTCCTGAAGGGCTTGTAATTGCAAAGCTGGATCTGAGACTCTAAGCTTTGTCGTGCTTCCCTCTATAGCTCATCCTCTTTGCTTTGGGTAACTCAAAATAACAGTAATTGCTAAACTTCAAAATAAAATTCAAGTTTTCAAAATGGCACAAAATTTGTATGCGTGCTGAAATGTAAATGGTTTGTTCTGAATATTCTGATGTTCTCCCCATAGGGAAGAGGGCACCTTGCTTTTGTGGTGCCCTACACATAATATGATCCATCAACTGCAAATTTAACACCCAGAGATTTCCAAAAAAAAAAGAGAGAGAGAGGAGAGTGGATGGGGGTGTATAGTGCCTCGAGAAACCGTTGGTAGTCTGATGCAGCTGGACTATGGGATGGAAAGGCTGTCATGGGGTGAGGTTGAACGAGGACCCCTGAGCTATCTGAATAAAGTTCCCTCACAGGGCAACCAGAGCTGTCCTACTTGCCATCTGGGTTGAGAGATTGACTTTGACATTAAAATTCAGATAATCGGGGCGCCTGGGTAGCGCAGTCGTTAAAAAAGCGTCTGCCTTCGGCTCAGGGCGTGATCCCGGCGTCTCGGGATCGAGTCCCACATCAGGCTCCTCCGCTGTGGGCCTGCTTCTTCCTCTTCCACTCCCCCTGCTGCGTTCCCTCTCTCACTGGCTGTCTCTCCGTCACATAAATAAATAAAATCTTTAAAAAAAAATAAATAAATAAAAAAAATAAATAAAATTCAGATAATGCAGAGGAAGAGCGTGGAAGGGAATGGGCCAACATTTAGTAGGCTTTCCCTCAGTGTTAAAACTATAAACAAATTATTCTCATTCTTTATGATTTAATTTAAAATTCGAAGTTTCTATAGTATGTATTACTATTATAATAAGAGGAAAACTAAGTTTAAAAAAGCACTCGAAAAGAAAAACATCTAGAACAAAACATATTATCTGGAGTCTTTTTCTGGGTTCCTTAACAGTACCTGGAGAACCCAGTACATCCTGTTGATGACTTAGCAGCAGCTAACGCAGAACGGAAAGGCTCTAGCCAAGGACTAGTGGAATGAAGCACGCTACCCCAGCAGGGCCCAAGCAGTCATTCTAAACTCTAGTTGGGTTAAGGGAATTGCCTTTGGACTAGCCCATGGCTAAAATGCAATCTCTAATTTTAGGATGATATTTAAGGTGTTGGGAAATGATCATGGGGAAAGGTAATTGAAATACAACCAGCCACAGAAGGAAGGAACCCTTGGAAAACAAATTCTAATTCACAACAGTTATCATCACCATTAATAGTGGCCATTTTAATGTGTGTTCCCCATAGCATAATAGAATAGAATCATAATATGCTTTGTTTAAATTCCCAAAATAAAAATGGATTGTGAACTTCTAGCCCTCACACTTTCACTGTAAGAATTACATTGTAATAATGGTTTCCTTTAAGTTCTGGAACTTGGGAAGATTTTTTTTCCTTCACTCTCATTGTTTTTCTATTTTTCAAGTACTCTATTTCAAAAAGCATATAATATTTTTGTCATAGAAAAACATCTTTAAATGCCTTATGGAATTTTAAAAGTAATACAAATCATTTATAATTTCATACCCAATACAGCTATTTTTTATTTTTATATATCCTGTTCTAGCTGGTTTTCTTTTTGTATATCATTGTACACGGTTATAATCAACATGAATATTTCATTTCATATTTTAATTTTACTGAACATTTAAAAACACATACTTCCATATTATTATACGCTGCTCATAATTATCTTTTTTGTAGCTGTGTAGTGTACCATCATGGTCAAATACTGTAATTTACTATAATTTAGTTTCCTCCTTTGGGACATTGAAATTTCTACAAATATTTCTCTATAATGGGCAATAATGCAGTTCATATTATTGCATTAAGCTACCTTTATTTCCATTTTGAAATTAGTTTCCAAAGAAAATTTCTCTGATGTAAAATTGTAAGATTGCTGATTATAAAATTTTATCCAATTTACATCGTCCCTAGCAATGTCGGAGTATACCAGATTCACCTCAGTTTTGTTAGTATTAGCTATTATTCTTTTGCTAATTAAATTGGTATAAGTCCATACTTTCACATAACTTTAATTTATATATTTTTCATTTCTAGTTAGGTTGAATAGTTTCCTGCCATTTTTTTTAAAGATTTTATTTATTTACTTGACAGAGAGAGAGAGACAGCCAGTGAGAGAGAGAACACAAGCAGGGGGCGTGGGAGAGGAAGAAGCAGGCTCCCAGTGGACGAGCCTGATGTGGGGCTCAATCCTAGGACTCTGGGATCACGCCCTGAGCCGAGGGCAGATGCTTAAAGACTGAGCCACCCAGGTGCCCCATCCTGCCGTTTTTTGATACTAATGGTCTCTTCTGATAGGCTTATTTATACATTTATATTTTGGATTGTGATCCATTCAAATAAGCTCCTTACTCATTATAAATATTAAGCCTTTTTATATCTTTCCACTTTCTTCCCAATCAAGCATTTTTCTTTACATTGTAATTTTGTTATTTTAGGTACTAGCAGTGTCTGTATTCATGATCAAACTGTCAGCTGTCTCCTCTATAATTTCTTCTTTGACCCAAACATCAGGACGTTTTCCTTCCTCTACAGACAGAACAAATGTTTTCTGCTACGTTTTGACAATTTGATTTTATTTTGATCTTTGAACATGTAAGCTCCTTGTGCATAAAAACAGTAGTGACTCCTTTCAAAGAGAACAGTGCCAAGGCCTGTAAAGAGTGGGCTTTCAGGGACGCCTGGGTGGCTCAGTCAGTTAAGCAACCAGCTCTTGGATTTGGCTCCAGTCATGGTCTCAGGGTTGTGAGATGGAGCCCCGCTTGGGGCTTGATGTTCAGCAGGGAGTCTGCTTGAGATTCTCTGCCTCTCCCTCTACCCTCTCCCTTGCATGCTCGCTCTCTTTTTCTCTCTCAAACAAACTCTTTTAAAAAGGGGGGTGCTTCAGATGGCTGAGGAATAGAAGCAAGAACTGGGATTCTGAAAGCTGAGTAAAAAGATGAAATCTTGCTTCCATATCACCAATTTGTCAAGGGGTATTTTTAAATTCTTTTTCTGTTTTCTTTTCTTTTCTTTTTTTTTTTTTTTTTTAAGATGCAATCATTTCCTCTTGTCTTGTGAAGCACCTGCATTGTCTCAGATTGTTCCAGTGCACTAGTGCTGTTGGGGGAGACATGGAGAATTAGTCCAAATCCAATGGCGGATTAGTCAAACACACTCTTCAGCTCTGGCTGAGAGAAACCATGGAATGCCATTTTTTGGCCTGGGTCTCAGCCCTCAGTTTCCTCATGTTACTGGTCCTGAAGGTGTTCTTTGTATTGAGTTGTTGTTTTTTTTTTTTAACACTCCCCAACTGATTCTAACATGCAGGCAAGGCAGAAAACCATTGTAATCATTTCATCAAGAAATGTAAAAAGAAATCTGATCCATAAGAGGAGATGATCAAGAGAAAGAACTAGAAACCACTTCTTTTCTCATAACTACCTGCATCTTGATGGCAGAATTTCCTAGTGGGAACAGAAAAACATTCTTTGGACATAGCAGAAGTTTCCAGAATGTTCTTTACTTCCTCTCTCTTCATCCTCTGAGGTTCACATGGTCTTTTCCAAACAGTGAAATAGGTTTTCCAAGGAGAATGAAGTATTTGAAAGCAAATTTTGAATCCTGCTAATTAATAGGAAACTAGAGAGGGTTAGGAGAGATAAAGGGTTGTATTTTAAACTTCTTTTTTCTCCAGGCACAGACCTCACACTGGAGAAAGCTCACCACACCTGGCAGGATTGTCCACAGGGAGCAGGACTTGGGGGAGCACCTCACTCTATGGCATCTTGTTTTTCGTGATTATCTTTTGTGCAGACTGATGCTCCCATGAGCTTTTTTTTTTTTAAAGATTTTATTTATTTATTTGACACAGAGACAGCCAGTGAGAGAGACAGCCAGTGAGAGAGAGACAAGCAGGGGGAGTGGGAGAGGAAGAAGCAGGCTCCCAGCAGAGGAGCGTGATGTGGGGCTCGATCCCAGAACACCGGGATCACGCCCTGAGCCAAAGGCAGACGCTTAACGACTGCGCCACCCAGGCACCCCATCCCATAAGCTTATATACCCATAACCCACACCTCCCAAAATTCCAGGGCAAAGAGCCAGGTGTGGTTGGAGAGCAGAGAGCCACCCTTGGCTGAAAATGTAGCCCCACCCAAGTGTCTTAAAATTCACTAATGGTTTAAAGCCTCTAGGAATCATGTGAAAGACATTTAACGTGTTATTAACCTCACTGGAAAGAAAATGGACATCCTAAGATAGTTATGAAGGAGAAAGACAGCATTTTCCCCCATTTTTTGTGGCTTTGAAATAAGGAAAAAAATTTCCTAAATCAGCCCTTGCTTCAATATATGCCAGCAAAAATATATTTCCTATTCATTTGTTCTGACCAAACCTACAAAAAATATTTTTAAGGACTGAGAATTTATGCCTTGAACAATCAAGTCATTAATGTATAATAATATTCCACAATAAGGGGCATTTGGAATATAATGCAGTTGGGGACTGACTCCCGTCTTCTGTCCAGCCTGTTCCTAAACAGAACGGCTAGGCTGACGCTCTTATTGGGGCATAGGACAGGGGCGAGGCGGAGCTGCATGAGGCTGGAAGGAAACTGTCTCGTAATCATTTGGAATGTTCCCAGTTTCATTGACAGACCGTGTGAACTTTATGGTTCCACTGTCTTTACGTTTGTGCTTATTGTGACAGTACACACCTGCTGATAAAGTTTTCCATTAACTTCATAATTAAAGGACCCCGTATTTTATGCTGTTTAGTTGTTTTGGACACACATCATTGTGTTATGTCGGTTACATGGTATTTTCAAGTAGATAAATCATTGCTACAGGCATTGCAGGATCTGCCTTTCCTGTAGCCTCTCCAGTGTTCCCCAGTTTTCTGAGATAAAAAAAAAAAAAATGGGACCATACTAGAAATGCCTCTCACTAGAGTTCAGATGAGGGAAAGCAGTCACTAGCCTCTTTTCTGAAGGGCAGCGTAGAATACTTTTGTGAATGGGGCACCTGGGTGGCATAGTCAGTTAAGTATCTGGCTCTTGACTTTGGCTCAGGTCATGATCTCAGGGTCGTGAGATCGAGCCCCGTGTCGGGCATGCGCTCAGTGTGGAGTCTGCTTCAGATTCTCTCTCCCTCTGCCTTTCTTCCCCTTTGTGCTCTCTCTCTCCCTAAAATAAACAAATAAATCTTTTTAAAAAGTACTTTTGTGAACTCTGTACCAGGAATCCTGGTAAGTGTGTTATTTGTTATTTCCTTTAGGGAGCTAACATCTGGGTATCTCAGAGGGTTCCATAATGGCACCTGGTGATCATCCAGCCTATACGTGAGCCCCCTGCATCTCTCATCCCACACATACCCTTCTCACAACTCCAGGGTATGTGTATATCCAGGTCTCCTTTAGGGTACGCACTGGCTTAGCACATGGCTATGGTAACCACACTCCTCCAAATACGATTCTCAGTGTTTGGGGTCACTTCACCTGAGACCATAAGAGCCGGGTGCACACAGCCACATGGATGCAAATGTAATGCAAGAGAAGGGAATCCAAATGGCAACAAGAGAGAAGACAGAAAAGTCTGGAAGGAGGCAGAAGGGAGGCTCAGAGTCAGGCAGTATTTAATAGGGCAGCTCCAAAGCCCAACAGCCTAGATTTAAATTCTGGTTCTGTCACTTACCCTTCCTTTGTCCTTGAGCAAGTTTCTTAGCTTTCTGTGCCTCACTTTCATAATCTGTAAAATAGGGGATAATAATGCATACCTCTTGTGGGGCTTGAAGCAATTAAAGTTCTTGGCATGTCGTTAGATTTCCCTAAAAAGCACTTATTATTATTATCGTCGTCATTATTGTCCTTGAGTGAAGATTTGGAAACGATGAAGAAAAGTTTTCTCAATTGTGTTCGTTCCCTAGGGGTGCCGTAACCAATGACCACACACGGGGTGGCTTGAAACAACAGAAGTTTACTCTCTCACAGTTCGAGAAAGCAGGGTGTCTGAAATGAGGGCATCACCAGGGTTGGTTCCTTCCGGAGTCTCCGAGGGAGAAAGCATCCCACACCTCTCTCAGCTTCCAGTGGTTGCCCAAAATTCTTGGTGTTCTTGCCTTGTAGACCCATCAGTCCAGTGTCTGCTTCCATCTTCACTTTCTTCCTGTACCTTCTCCTTTTCTGTCTCGTAAGGATACTTCCGTTGGATTGAGACCCACCCTAATCCAGTATGGTCTCATCTTGAACCTTACCTTAATTACATCTGCAAAGACCCTTATTCCAAATAAGATCATATCCTGATGTTCCAAGTGGACATGAATTTGAGGGCAATACGATTCAGCCTACTATACCTACTGAAAGCAGGTTAGGATCAAATCAGGGGAAGAAATTGCCAACTTCTCCTGGAAGAGTGTCATCCAAACTTGGGCATGTTGTGCACTAGAAGGGCTGTGTTGCGTAGGTGGTCAATCCAGCGAAATGGGCCAGCTCCCCTCAAGCGCGTCACTGAGTCCGAACCAAGTGTCAGACAGAGTCAACATGTGTACTCTCATTTAGATGGTGGCAGACTTCTCTGGAGAGAAGTTGAACATACCCAGCAGGGATAGGCTGCCCCAATGAGGCAGCATGCGCGGCCAGCTCTTTCCCCTGCTCTCTCCCGACACGTTGCATGCCGCTGCCGAACCCACTGTGGAACCCCGAATGCATTCTGACACTGGGTGACACAATGTAAGAGCCTCGGGGAACTGGGTTTTAGTAACATGCTCTGCAACTCACTCGCTCCCCTGACCACCTGTGTGGCCTCAGGTAAGATACTTCCCTTCTCCGAGTCTCAGTTTGGGCTTCTAAAAACCAGGCATGATATCACTACTAACTTGTAAGAGTGGCTATAAGTAAGAAAACTAACATTGGCAGAAGCTTCCCTTAAATGCCTGGCATAAATTTCAATGAGTGGTTGCTGTTATTTTCATTATTGTGAGGTGGCAGCTCTGTCTCTCCCTCTTACTAGGCTGGAGGGTAAGAAGGCCAAAAGGACCACGAAGCGGAGCTGTGAAGACCCATCTACATCCCTCCCCATCCCACTCCTCCCGCTCTTGGCACACGGGAGACTGGGCAGCCACACAGCAAATAGCTTCACTAAATGACGCCCCCGCTGCAGCCCAGATATAAGCACTGCTTCAGTGAACGGACTTCTAATAGCCTTTCAGGATTTCGAACCCAACCAAGACAACCCATGGCAAATTCTCTTCTTTTCGTGACTTAGCAAATGAACACTGGGCTGAGCAAAGGCAGCCGAAAGCAGTGTTAATGCTTTGGTGTACCTCAACATTTAAAGAGGCTTAAATAGTATTTGGAGGCCACGTAACCCATCTCTCAGGAGTGTGCTTTCATTACTTTATTTACTTACTACCAGGGTAATATATATTAGTTATAGGAATTTTAGAAAATACAGCCAAGCAAAAAGAATAAAATCATTGCTAATCCCAGATAGATAGATTTTTTAAAAACAATCAATTGTGATGTTTCTCAGTCATTGGCCTTCGACATCATTTTAACAGCTTCGTAATAGTCCATTATATAAACATACCAATATTTATTTAACCCATCCCCCATTCCAGAAATTTTAACTTGTTTTCAATATCTTGTTGCCAGAAACAAAGCTGCAATGATATGAGTTGATTTCTTACTAATTTTATAAATCTTTATTAATTTCTTATCTATTATCACCCTTCTCCTTTTGCAAGCTTTGCAATTAACCCGAAAATTAATTTGCTTGGTTTATTAGGAACCGATTTTATTGTCCAATCTGAAAATCTTCTCAGTTTTGGCTATACTATCTTACGCAAGCTCTCTTCTGAGCTGCCTCTGTCCAGTAACTAATAAGTAGCCAGTGTTCTTGGACATGGCTGCTTCCACACTTGTTTGGGGCATGGGGCTAATGGGGTCAATGTCATGGGCTTCAAGCTCTATGTTTACAGGCCAGTTAAGTATCCAAAGACTATTTGCCTAACTCGAAACAGCTGTTATTTAAATACTGGCAGTTAGTTTCAAAAGAACTGGGCAACAGAGCATGGGTAGATCAACGAAATCCATCACCACGACTGGAAAGACAGTGTCAACACTGGAAAACAGCTCAGAAAGGTATCCGTGTCGAATCACATAAAATTAATAAGGTTGTAGGAAAAAAAAAGAAGGAATCCTATTGGGGAAAACAATTGGCTGACCTTACCTCTCTTGACTTAACAAGCTTCGTCTCTGAGTCCCCCCCGTTCCTGTGTGAGTCCAGTTCGGCAAACATGTTGTCAGTTGCTGGTGGTGGTGTTCTGTAACTGACCATTTTTTCTTGCAGCTGACACGGCGCTCGGCACTGATGATGTATACGATGAGAAGGGATGCCAGTGTGATGTATCAGTGGAAGACCTCACCCCACCGCTTAAAACTGTCATTCGAGCTATCAGGTTGGTGGAAAACCTTTGACAAAATGAGCCAGAGACCTACCTCTGATTATTTGAATTTATATTGTGAAGTTCTTTTTCCTGCAGGTAAACCTCCTGAAATAATTCATTTCTCTGCTCCTATTCATTCACATGCCTATTCAATGCTGAAAGATATTTTCTTAGTACAAAACTCTACTGTGTTCGGCACAAAGTGTGTTATAAAAGGAGGATTCGAAATGCCAGGCCATGCCAGAGAGATTCAGTGAGAACTGGCTTCTCATGAGAATTTGTGGGCTTTCAGGACATTTTGTGTATAGACACAATTGGATTTTTAAAATTATTTTTATGACTTGATGCTCTGATCCGTGTTCTGTATCTTACATCAAAGAAAAATCCCACCAAGTTATTTCAAAACAGGTTGAATTCTAAAAGGGGGACGCCTAAAGCCCTCTGCAATGACTTGCTCCTCTCTGGCTGAATGTAACGTTAAACGCTGCTCTTTTGTTTTTTAAGTTTTTATTTAAATTCCAGTTAAGTTACCATACAGTGTTGTATTAGTTTCAGGTGCGCAATATAGTAATTCAGAACTTGCATACAACACCCTGTGCTCATCACAAGTGCCCTCCTTAATCCCATCACCTAATTAACCCATCCCCCGCCCACCTCCCCTCTGGTAATCAACAGTTCGTTCTCTATAGTTGAGGGTCTATTTCTTGGTTTGTCTTTCTGTCTTTTTCCCCTATGATTGTTTTGTTTCTTAAATTCTACATAGTAACGGAATCATGTGGCATTTGTCTTTCTCTGACTGACTTCTTTCACTTAGCATAATTCTCTCTAGCTCCATCCACGTCGCTGAAAATGGCAAGATTTCATTCTTTTTATGGCTGAGTAATATTCCATTGTGTATATGTACCACATCTTGATTTTTTTCTCAGATCTCGGGTTAGGGTTAGGATTAGGCTTAAGGTATGTGCCTCGTATCCTGCATTTCAGAGACCTCTCCGGAGGGTTTCGAGTTAGGGATTAGGGGTTAGCGTTGAGGAGCAGGCTTAGGGTTAGGGTTAGGATCTGGGTTAGGGTTAGGTGAGGTGTCCAGCATCCTGCAGTGCAGAGATCTCTCCAGACAGTACAACCCCATACTTCCGCTGGGGTGAGAGTACAGTTGGCAGTCATCCACGAGATGAGAAAAGGAAGGGACTTGGGGCTCTAAATACTCTTTAGATATTCAGTTTAAAAGCTGATGTTAATCTGCTTCCTTTCCAATGGCAGAATCTAAACGAGTACCCAAAGCAACTCACCTTTCTATTTCCAGGATCCACTCCCTCCAAAACTTAGGATCTGGACTAAATAAACTGCTGCAAGCTCCGCCTGCCTAGTTTAATCCCTTTGGGAGAATTTTAATCTGTCCGTGAACCCTGAGTGACTTTGTTGCAAAGAAATACCTCTGATCTTTTTGGCTCTCTGTGCCTCTTACCAAAAAGCCGGAAGAAAACTTAAAATATCCAACCCAACTTAGCTGTCCAGATATGTAGTCTAATTTCAGAGATCAGCATGACTGATATTTACGTCTATATTTAGTTGGTCATTTTGTATCATTAGACATTGCTTTACTTGATGTTTGGGAATCACTGGGAAAGCAGAAATGAGTTATAAAGATTTTGATAAATGTTTGTTAAGGCAAAGAAAATCATGGTTGATGAAAATGTGTACCCAAGAAGATACTTAAACCTTGTCTGTAACGGCACCCTAAAAAGAAGTGAAGTAAAACCCAGTTACTTCTCAATGGAACCCTTGAGCAACAAACCCTATGGGTGGAGGACCATACCTTCCTATGTGCCCTGGACCATCCTAGATTATGCCTCTTGTCTCATCATAATTGTTCATTGTCGATACTCCCTGTCTTTCTCAAAGTATCCCAGTTTGGACAATTATATGATTACCCTACCCCTGGGGAGCCTTAGGTAATGTTTAAGCCCAGAAAACCCAAGGATATGTAGTAAAATGATGCCTGAAGCCTTCAGTTAAAAGGGACAGAAAGGGTCTAGAACTGCATTGTCTAATATGGTGACCAGTGGCCACATGAGGCTAGGTAAATTTGAATTAATTTAAATTAAATTTAACTTAAAATTCAGTTCATCAGTGACACTACCCACATTTAAAATGCCCAATAGCCGCAAGTGGCTACGAGACTGGGCACAGAAGACATAGTGCATTTGCATCATTGCGGAAAGTTCTATTGGACATTGCTGGTCAAGAAGTCACCTTGAAATTCTTTACATTCATTCATTATATGCCTCAAAGACCCTAGAGTGAAGGTGGGGCAATTCATCCACAGATTAGTCTGACTTGGAACAAGTACCATAAAATCTTATCTAATGGGAACAGATTAGGTTTCCTAAAAGTCATAGTTAACCCAATTTGCTCATTTCCCAAGACCATCCGAAGCGTTCTGCTTTTGCCTCACAACCTATGAAAAGAATTGTGAGCCACAAGAAAGAAAACGAAATAGGTTTATTCTGCTAGCTAAGCACTCTAGCGGCAGCTGAAGATTTACTTTTAAACCATCCTCTCGAAACCTGCCTGATTTTTGTAAAGTCCTTTGCAGAATTCCCTTGCTTTTCAGAATTCTTTCTTGGTTCTTATTTTTAACAGGACTTTATTATTTACGTGTATCTCCTTTTTGTGAATTTCTGAAGCTTTCAGCTGGCTCCTCGTGACACTTGAGGGGAATGTTTTTCTTCCCCATATCCTGATTCTGAGTTCCCCTTAAAATTCGTGGATTCTCTACAAACTCAGTAGCTACGCTCAATAGTTAATAACTTCATTGGAAATCTTTGACTCGTGATACTACTTAATTTCTAAAAATACATGATTAAAAGACCCACCAGTACAATTGGCAGTTCTGAAAAGGAGTTTGCTGATGTAAATTCCTAAATCTTATGTAAAAGTGTCCTTTTCTTGAGTTCAGTAAAATAAGTAAGCTGCATTGCAGTTGATGGGAATGTCTTTGACCAGAACATACCATTTCTTACAGCTCACCTACAGTGGTATTTTACATATATAATATATATTATATATAAATATATATAGTACCGATTGTAAGTGCGAACCATCTGTTATTCACCCTCTAAAATACCAACCTTGTTTTGGTATTTTCCTTGTTATTTTTTGGTCGTTTGATTATTTAATATGAAGAGTTGAATATGCCTTTTGTCCTCCAGTAGCTCTTACAATAATGATAGTTTTTCCTAAGAGCCAAATTAAAATTAAGATGTGTAACAGAAAATATGTATTCTACTGCAAAGATGACAACATGGAAAACAAAACCACTGCATCCCCAAAGAGCAAAATAGAAGTTCTTGCTTTGGTTACTAATATTTACTAAGCATCTGCCATTTTTTAATTTCTGGTTATTTTGGGGAGTGAAGACTCTCTGAGACGACTAAAGCCACTCTCAGTACTTGTCTGGATTGTATTACCCACATGCACTTTGAGACTTTTTTTTTTTTCAGTGACTGGCATCACTTTTTATAGTAACGAACAATGGCTATTCTTAGACATTTCCAAAATATGCCTTAAAAATTAGAAGAATACTTAGTTTTGTATAATTCCTCCAGGATTACCACAGATTATTCTCAAAATGTTATTTAGTGGGAGTGCACAAAGTTGCTGGAAATGTGTTTTAAACTCATTACTGGGAGTGTAGATTGTACTTATTTTTCACAAGTGTTCTGTATCTTGTTAATGATTTAATACAAACAATGTTAATTTTCTTTTCATTCATTCATAGAAAAGAGTTTCTAAATAGAAAGATGAGGGGAGCCTGGGTGGCTTGGTGGGTTAAGTGTCTGCCTTCCACTCAGGTCATGATCCCAGGGTCCTGGGATTGAGCCGACTCTGCAGGAAGCCTTCTTCTCCCTCTGCCCCTCCCCCTCCCTTCCTCCTGTCTGCACGTGCTCTCTCAAATAAATAATTAAAATCTTTTATGAATAAATAAAGAGAAAGATGACATTAGCAGGGAAGTAAACAGATTGACAAGCAAATTGACAAACTCTTGAACATTCTACACACTTACTTTTCATCATATCATGGTGTGTTCATTCGCTAGGGCCTCCACCACAGAATACCACAGACTGGGTGGGTTCAACAACAAAACTTTACTTTCTCACAGTTCTGGAGGCTGGAAGCCCAAGATCAAGGTGTTGGCAGGGTTGTTTCCCCCAAGGCCTCTCTCTCTAGCTTGCAGATAGCCACCTTCTCACTGAGTCCTTACGTGGTCTTTCCGCTGTGCACCCACAGGGTCCAAATCTCCTCTTCTTACAGTGACATCAGTCAGGTTGGATTAGACCCTACCGTGGGTCTTATTTCAACTTAATCACTTCTTTTAAAGCCCTGTCTCCAAATACAGTTATATTCTGAGGTACTAGGGGCTAGCGCTTTAACATGTGAAATAACAATTCAGATAACACATGGCAAGATACTAGTTCTCCTATCACTATTTAACAAATACTTTCTCAGGAACAATATCAAAATTTTCAGAGTAAAAATAAACCCATAAATTACCTTAGATATGTTCTCTCACAATATAAAACATCTGGATATTTGGGAATATCTAAAGAGGTTGACTGTTACCTTTGAACCTTGTACTTGGCATTGTGTAAACACTACATAAGTGAGAATCTTGCACAATATTTCTCACAAAAATTAATATATGCTCATTAATTCAAAATAAGTAATATAAATAAATACATAATAGATAAATCATAAGTGTTTAAAGTTATCTCCAATACAAGTCTATAGTTATAAAAGAGTTTCAGAATAATAATTTTTATAATAAGTTTTTATTTGAGTATAGTTGACACACAATGCTGCATTTTTAGGTGTACAATATAGTGATTCAACTTCTCTATACGTTGTGCTGTGCTCACCCCGACTGTAGCTACTGTCTGTCACCATACAAAGCTATCACAGTCTCATCGACTCTGTTCCCCATGCGGTGCATTTTATTCATGCGACTTCTTCATTCCATAACTGCAAGCCTGTCCCTCCCCTTTCTCTTTGCTCTTTTAGCCGGCCTCCCACTCCACTTCCCTCTGGCAACCATCAATTTGTGCTCTGTATTTATAGGTCTGATTCTGCTTTTTGTTTGTTTACTTGTTTGTTTTGCTTTTTAGATTCCATATATGAGTGAAATCATACGGCATTTGCCTTTCTCAGTCTGACTTATTTCACTTAACACTATACCCTCTAGACTCATTAATACTGTCACAAATAGCAAGATATCGTCCCTTTTATGGCTGCATTATATAGATAGATATAGATATAGACATAGATATAGATATAGATACAGATATAGATATAGACATCTCACATCTTTTTTATCCATCTGTCTATGGATGGACACTCGGGTTGCTTCCATATCTTGTCTATTGTGAATAATGCTGCACTAAACACAGAGGTGCATCTAGCTCTTCAAATTAGTGTTTCGTTTTCTTCGGGTAAATACCCAGTAGTAAAATTACTGGATCATATGTTATTTCTATTTGTAATTCTTTGAGAAACGTCCATACCGTCTTCCACCGAAGCTGCACCAATTTACATTCCCACCAATAGTGCACGAGGGCTCCTTTTTGTCCACATCCTCACAACACTTGTTATTTCTTATCTCTTTGTTATTTTAGCTCTCAGAATAATAATTTGTAAAAATAAAAAGAAGTGTTTGTGTTTGTTTTCCTGTACTGAACTGGCTAAATTCTTAGATATACATACCAAGGCATCGTAGAAGTGCTGTGTGAAGGATTTATTACACAATTGGAGAATGAGCTCTGTCTGTTAAAATGATGCAATGCAAAGCTCACCTGCCTCTTACCTGCACTTTTTCATAGAATTACTCTATCTGAGATCAAGGCCATTCTTAACGAGATCCTCAACAACAACTGTTCTCTCGTCAGCTTGTTTTATACAACTAGTTCTGTCAGGTGTCAAGAAACAAATCAGAATAGCATACAACCTACTCTTCTTGTAAAGACAACCGAAACAACCCAATGGAGATTACTCATTATTCTGAACAGAAATGACCGAGAAGCTGTTGATTGTATCATGTTCTTAACTTCTCTTAACATCTCGATGCAATGATCACCATGCCCGCTATGTTTTCTTGTACACTACCTTGTATTTCCCAACCCAAGCCAGCCTTCTAGAAAATCAAATGAATAAATAAAGTCTGGGATAAAAATTCAAAGAATTCTTTAGTTGAAGCTGCAGCCAACTTTGCCCTGGCACCATTAGCTAATTCGACCCCCAGCCTTCACCCTCCTGAGAGCTGCTCAGAGAAGAGATCCAAGAAATGGCAGCCTCTGTGCAACCTTGGGCAACCCATGTCAACTCTCTGTGCCCTGTTTCCTTACTGGGGAAGTGAGGAAGGTAATAGTATTGACCTTGTACGGCTGTGGTGAGGATTAATTGAATTAACACTTGCAGAGCACTTCGAGCAGTGCTGGGCACATGGTAAGCACTATGTCAATGCTAGCCATTATAACCTCCGGGTCTCTGGGCTCCTTACTGCCTTCCCAGCATGCTGCCTACTGTGCCCTTCCTCTGCTCAGGCCAGACCTTCTCCTTTCTGAGCTCCACTGACTCCCACGGTATGTCACCGGAGAGGAGTGCTTCTTTCTCTCTTCTGAGAGGTGTTCCCAACTTCCAAAAGTTTGCGGCCTTGCCTGCCTGCACCCCCTTCCTCAGGAAGCACTTGCTGTTACCCCTTGAAGTTATGTCCTCACCACCTGCACCGAGGAATCACTCAGAGCAGCACCACTCAGGGCTGGAAGAGCAATATCTCCACCCAACCACAAGCCCATGTTCCGGGTAGATTTCTCCCCCTTCCTCCTCAGGGTGAGCTTGCCGCCTTCCCAGGCACCCTCCCAAGAAGAGGACTGTGAAAGGGAGAAGCTACCTCTCCTCTCCCCTCCCACCCCCGACCCCCCCTACACACACAGAAGCCTGGCTATAAACTCTTCGGTTCCTCCCAAAGGATCAGTTCATGCACTCTGAAAAAAAAGAGAGAGAGAGAGAGTGATCAGGACAGAGCTTCTACTCCGCACCAGACACCAGAATAGACATTAACAAGAAAGATGGATCCCTGCTAGGAATCTTGAAGGGCTGCCAAAAAAGTACAGAGTCGATTATAATGCAGAGCAGCAGATGGGGACAATAACAGAAGTCCGGGCTGTTGAGGCAGATCGAGTGTCAGCACTTACGTGGGAGTTGGCATTCAGGAAGGCTTTTTGGAAGAAGGGGCGTCCTAGCAGGGATCTGGTGGCTTTGTAGGTACAGCCAGGTTATTGAAAGGGGTGTGAGTTTAGGCAGAGGGAAGCGCAGTTGCGAAGAACCAGATCTGAGGACGGTATCGCAAAGTGTCTGGGCTGGTAGGGGGTGGAGAACGTGGGGAGGAGAGGTTAGACTCGGGAGGAGCAGGAACCATTATAACGAGCAAGAAGGTGTGGAGGCTACAGAAGGAAGGAAATTTATCAGCCTGGTGCTTTATTCTAATACTTAGGACAACGACTAACTGCAAGGAATGGATTGGAAAGAGGGGACCATTGTTGTGACCATACCTGGCTCTGCCCGGGGCCAGCCAGTGGTGATGAAAAGTCCTGAATGACAGATTTCGGAACTCTTCAGACACGAGAAAATGATAAGATTTGGATATTTGCTGGTTAGAGAAGACAGAGTGAAAGAGCAGGAAGAATCAGGATGGTACACGGTTGGGGGCTGGGGGCTGGCCACGCAGAGGCTGGCTTGTGGGAAGAGGGGGAGTTGTTGCAACTGTAGAGTTTGCGGGGTCACAGTGGGCCCCAGCAAGCCCTGCTTCAGAAGCCCAGGAGAAAAATCTGGAATGGAGACTAACTTGGTCGTCGTCGGTACAGACATAGATGCTTTGCAGAAGCATCACCCCGAGGGGAGTGTGGGCGTGAAGACAGAAGACGGTCACCCCAGAATGGAAGGCTCACGAACCTGTAGGGAGCTGCAAAAGGCAGAAGACTGTGGTGGAGACTAACGCCGCAGAAAACAGCGGGCGCGGAGAAGGAGGGGCCGGCAGACAGCGCGCTGAGCCACGGGAGCTCCACTGTGTTCAGTGCTGCTCAGAGGTCAAGAAGATAACGCGTGAGAAGGTCCTTTGGCATCGGCAACCAGGAAGTCACCGGTGACTTTGGAGAAAAATTCAATAGAGGCAAAAGGGTTTGAAGCCAGATGGTAAACAGAACATTTTTCTAAATTATCTATCAGAACCTTTTGCTCTAGTAAGAACATAGATAAAATGTCAAGAATTTCTTTGCAACTAGCAAAGACTCATCAACTCTTCTAAAATTGCTCAGATCTGATCAGCAAAGAGAAGAACCATGATGACTTGTCAGAGTTTCTCAGGCGGATATGCAAATCAGGCCTTGCTGTCACCCTGGGTTGGGTGACAAGGTTTTCCAGTTTCCTTGCCCTTGTGTTCTTCCTATGCTGAAGGGCACGTGCGGGGACCATTGCCTGGACTGTCCCCTAAAATGCATTCTCGACTCCGAATCCTTCTTAAATCTCGCTCCATACTTGAAACAAGAATACTCCACAAATAGAGAAGCAGAGGCACATGTTTGCCGTTGTGGGTTTTTGTTAAACCTACAAGCTGTTTAATCATCACCCGTTCTTAATTTTGCTGATAGCGTCTCTGCTATTTTAACAGAGGTGATGAGTCTTTGTTTGCAAGTCACTGTTAAGACATTCTTGACAGCCAAGTCTATGGCACGTTACAGTAAAGGACGCTGCTAGAAGAACATTTTATGGATCATTTAACACATATTTTTAAAATCAGCTAATATATTCCCTGGAATATTCTTTTTGCTTGTTTCTGTTTTGAAGATAATTGCTTGTGGCCACATTTTGCTCTGAGGCCGCATTAAACTAGTGTTTTCACGGAAGACACACTTACTTCGCAGTATCTAATTTCTCACCTTTTATTTTGTTATAATTTAAACTGAAACTCCTATTCAATGCTATGACTAAAAATATTCAAGAGCAATCAGTGGGTATGGGCACTTATGTGTTTACTTCTTCATTTCATGCTTTAAGGTTTATACAGAATTGTATACTCCTGGGAAAACAAAATTCCCAAATTTAGTTACTGGATCAATGGTCAGAAAATCCTAAGAGGAGAGTTAACCGTTTGCAGACTTGCTTGAATCCAGAAGTTCTTGCTTGAGTTCTACTATTCTTATCCCCTTTAAAAAAAAAAAAAGAAAAAAGTGTAGGAGAACCTACCAAATCCTGACTATAAAACACAATAACAACACACACTGGAAGAACAACATCCATGTGCCCACCGTGTGGCCACAGAACTGGTCCTGCTCCCTAAGTCAGCCAGGTGGGGCTTACTGCAGCAAGGCATTAATGGGCTGTGTGCAAGGGCTGCTAATTTACACGTCTCCAGCGAGAATTGAAAGCCAGAAAATGAGATTGGCCAGTGCATCCAGGAACTCCCAGGGCTCCTTAGTCACTGGCTAGTAGCCCAGCGTAAGAGGCAAGAAAGGTAAAGTGGATATGTAATTCTATCACTAGCTTTGAAGGGTTTTCAGAGTCTCAGTACTGTAGACACAGATGCAAATCTGCATTACTGAGTCATGTTTACATATTAACAGAGAAGTAATAAATCATCCAAACAAGTAACACATATGCCTTTAATGTTGACCCCAGATATGAAGTTCCACAGTCCGGTTGTCTGTTTACTCCGTGATCAGCACCATCCCCTGACTATCTCTGAAAGGCAAAAAGAGGGCTGCCTTGGGGACGTTTTGGTAATCCAAGGGCCCTGGATCACTTCAAGAATGAGCCCTAGGACCCTTGCTCTTAAGGCAGAGAGATGCTGTGTTCCTTGCAGAGAGTCAGAAGTCAGGGGGTAGAATTAGCCACCCTGGGAAGGAGGGGGTTAGGGAACGCATGTCAGTAGAGTAAATCAACCCAACTGGCCAGCGTAAGGTAAGAAAAGAGGTCAGAGGGAGAAACATCCACACCAAAACACAGTCTGGGCACTTAAGGGACCATTTCTGCAGCCTGGACAAATTTGGTGATATAATCCCCAGAGGTGGGGGTGCAGAGGGTAAAGGACTGTCTTCTCCAGAAATTGTTTCCTATCACTTACAGCAATCTGGGTTAAATGCTTCTCTTCCGCACTCCCGCTGGCCTGAGCTGCCCACCCCCTCCACTCACACACCGTCTGCCCCACCAGACGGGAAGGACTCAACAGCACTTATTTCTTCATCGCTGTATCCCTGGCATTGGGCACAGAGCCTGGCATGTGCTGGGCACTCAGTAAACGTGTGATAGGTGAGCGAAAGAATCCAGGAGTGAATTCTTGAGTCCCAGGCATCAGACGCGCCTGTGGCATCGCTTAGGGAGGCGGCCACACAGAGCTCATCCTAAGAGCTCCTGGCTCTGGACAAATGAGGCTCTTGGATCCTGTCGGAGCTCCTGGCCCCAGTGACTGCCGCCTTCCACGAGGACTGGAGAGAGGAAGAAACTGGAGACAAGTAATCACTAGAGGCTCCTTCCCTTCTGCCAGCTCCTTTTCAGGGGAGCCAGGGCTCCCCAGCGCCGAGCACAGAGCCCAGCACAGCAGCATGGTAGGCTCTCGATGGGTCCTTACTGAAAGAAAGTGAATCCGTCACCCAGCACGCCCTTTCCCTTCCGAGGGTGTCCTTTCAAAATCAAACGGAACTTACTAACTACTCCTTGCACGAAGCTTCCCGCATCACTCAGGGAAGGGGGTCGGGAGACATTCAGGTTCTGCCTGGAGGCCTGCCACCAAAGCACACTGACACTCTGCCCTGTGGCCGTGCCATGTGTGACAAAGAAGACCTAGCCAAGCCCACCATCACTTCTTTGCATAGAGGCAGGGAGCATGGAGATCACTCTGCCCCTCCCCATCCCCACCTCCGCTTCAGAAGCTCTCAACCTGGGCTGCGCCGGTGCAGTGACCTGAAGAGTTTTACAAAATCTCGGGGGCCCCAGCCCGGATCCGTGAAAACCGAGGTGGGACCGAGGCACCGGCATTTTGTGCAGCTCCCGGGAGCAGCCACGCTTGGGAAGTACTGCTGTCCTTCCAGTCAATCAAGCTGCCTCTGCAGTTCACAGGCGGCTGAGCCCTCTCCGCCCGGCCCGCGCTTTGGCTGCCGGCCGGGCTCGTCCATCTGTTCGGTGGCGGCCACAGTCGCTGCCGCTCGTCTTCTAATCGCTCTTATCTCTGCATATTCATATGCAATGTCGTTACCCTGATTTAGACGGCTGGAACCAGACTTTTGCAAGATTTTATAACTCATGGCAGCACAACAAATGCACCTACATTTCCTTATAAGTGCACATGTGCTTGTGTGTATATATAGATAGATTCTGCCCAGAGTTTAACTTTGCTTTAGTTATTTCTTCGTGCTCAGAAAATTGTCTGAACAGACTTCCTTCAGCGTCAACGGGAGGGGCCCGTGGACTAGGTGTGTGATGAATCTTTTCCCCCCTCTAGCGGTACCACGGGGCATGTCCACTTTGTGCAAGAGGTTTCCTTCTCCGGGCTCGTAGCTAGCCTCTTGGTTGCCCCACAGCATCCGGGGAAACGAACTTTCAGAGTTTTTGCTCTTCGCTGCTGTGTTAGTTCCAGTGGTGCCGTTTTCGCTCATGAAAAGAAGCAGCCAGTGAGAGCAGAACCTACTCCTCAGCCTTTTCTTGGTCCTCCAAAGGACCTTCGACAGACCAGTGAGACAGGCCATTGGCTAGGCAGCCTTTTTGAGAACCTATGTGCCAGGCACATGTGAGTGAAAAGATCTTGTATCAGATCAAAGTATCTTTTTTGTTGTTATTCTGTGTTAAAATATAAGATCTGGGGCGCCTGGGTGGCTCAGTCTCAGTTAAGCATCTGCCTTCGGCTCAGGTAGAGATCCCAGGGTCCTGGAATCGAGCTGGGTGTGGGGCTCCCTGCCCAGGGGGGTGGGAGTCTGCTTCTCCCTCTCCCTCTGCCCCTCCCCCCAACTCATGCTCGCTCGCACTCTCTCTCTTGCTCTCTCTCTCAAATAAGTAAATAAAATCTTTAAAATATATATATATATATAAGAAGTTAATATTAAGATAATAGTACAATATTGTGATTAAGAGCTCTGCACTAGAGCCACACTGGTTCAAATCCGAATTCCACATTTACTAGCTATGTAACTTCCGGCTAATTATTTAACCTCTCTATGCCTCAGTTTCCTTATCTACAGCATGGAAATCACAGTAATATCCCTCTCATAGGGTGATACTATAAAGTACTACTTGGCATTATCATCTTAATTGTTAAATTTTTTTTGTTAAGTCTTTTTTTTATATTTATTTATTTATTTATTTTAGAAAGAGAGAGTGGGGGAGGGCCGGAGGGCGAGGGAGAGGAGGAGAATCTCAAGCAGACTCCCTGCTGAGCACAGAGCCCAGTGCTGTGGAGCTTGATCTCAAGACCCGAAGATCAGGACCTGAGCCAAAACCACAGAGTTGGACGCTTAACCAACTGAGCCATTCAGGTGCCTCAATTGTTAAATGTTTCTTAAAGGTCCTAATTTTACTCTAGAATGACTTGCTTAAACACTCCTTTCTACCAGGCAATATATAGATCATACTAAACTTATTTATAAGCACGTAGAAGGCCACCAAAGTCTTCTGCTTCTTTTTCCCAAGACAGTTCATGAGTTTTTGTTTTTTCCTGGCCTGAAGGCATTTCCTCATCACTCTTATCTACACCATGGGGCAGCAAACTATGGGGGGGGGGGATGGGAAAGGTCCAACCCAATGCTTGTTTTTGTAAATAAAGTTTTATTAGAACACATCTACACTTACTTGATTACGTATTGTCTGTGGTTGCTCTCATGCCGCAATGCATATAAAGCATAAAATATTTACTCTCTAGCCCTTTACAGAAAGAACTTTCTGCCCCTTGTCTACACTTTGAATAGTTCCGGATTTACGCCCCCTGAAATATGCCTGAAGAACTTCAACTTATTCTAAGGCACTCTTTAAGAAGACCTCTGCAAGAGCCTGCCTTGCCACAAAACAACATAAACGACTTTGAGCAACTAGAGAGTAGCTAATCCCCATTCAGTTCTCCAGCAAGCATTTACTGAACCTCTAATACTTGCCGAGATTGCGCACGAAGCTAGGGTAAAAACCATAGCCCCTGACATTGACAAAGTCCAGTGGGTGGGATACAGTGCCTCAGACTTACCTACATGACAGTGCACTTGAGGGCACAACGCAAGACCATCTACCCCTTTGAAGGTGAGCAGGAAAGATTGCCTAGAGAAGTCGACACTTGGGCTGAATATGAAACAGTTAGCATTTTAGGTAGAGTTCAAAGAATCCTGAGAATTGAGCACTTTGGTATCAAAAAAAAAAATGCAGGAGGGCTGGAGTGCAGGCTGCGTGCAGAGGAATGAATAGAGATGAGCATCTGGAAAGAGAAGGTGGGAGGTCCCCATCCATTACCCTCTTCCCTCAGGTCGCCCACCCAGTCTCCTTGGTAGCACTTCTAGACAAACCTCTCATGCTCATTA
Source organism: Ursus maritimus (assembly GCF_017311325.1). NCBI lineage: Eukaryota > Metazoa > Chordata > Mammalia > Carnivora > Ursidae > Ursus > Ursus maritimus. Next base: position 25,644,553 of record NW_024425452.1, read on the forward strand.
AATTCTGCACCAAGTGTTGGGTTATCAAGGAGAGAGGACATAACCCTGCAGTCCAGGACCTCATACAGTCTGTGAAGGTGGTGGATATTTAAGTAAATAATTACAGTGTGATATGCTAAGTACTGAAATAGAGGTTGATATGCAAGTGACTAACTACTTTGGAAGAATCACAGAAATTTCCATAAAAGAAGTGACTTTAGAGCTGAGTCTTAAAGGTATCTTGGATTTCAGGAAGAGGAAATAGCATAGGCAAATCATTGAGGTATGTGATTAATTGAGTGGTGTTTTGTGGACCTGCAAATATTTTTGTTGTTGTTGCTGGAACCTCAAGTTCCAAACACAGAGTGGAAGGGGAGAGGAGAGGGGAGTAGACAGAGGCCAGTCCATAAACAGCCTTATACTATATGCTAAGAAATTTGATGTTTACTTGAGGGGCTGTGGAAAACCAATGAAGGGTCTTAGGAAGGGGGGCAATGTGGTCTCACTTTCACTTTGAAAGATTTATTCTTTCTAAGGCTATACCATTGCAAATAGAAAGGAGAGGACAGCTTTGACGGCTATGAGTACATGCTTGGTCTGTCCTTGGCAAAGGCAAAATGACTGTCATCATCCTTTATATAAATTACTGGTTTCAAAAATACTTTTGTTATTAAACATTCCCTCCATGTTTATAAAACATATTGCCCAATTTAGAATTTTCCTATCTCACCTCAGACCTCTTCAGTGTTTTCATTTTCGACCTACAACAGAGACAGTTAAGAAAATCTATTTGTTGTCCAGGGGCGCCTGGCTGGCTCAGTCAGTGGGGCATGCGACTCCTGGGGGTCTTGGGGTTGTGGGTGCGAGCTCCATGTTGAGTGCAGAGATTACACGAAAAACTATAATAAAATAAAAGTTTTTTAAAAAGAAAATCTATTTGTTGTCCGTCTTAGGAAACTTAATTCTTAATAGGTAAAATGGTTTTTTTACACTCAGTAATGCCCTGATAAATGCTTAGCAACCAGCAGTCCTAGATGGGAAACTGCTTGTCTTCTGTGGTGTTTGGGTATAGCCACGTGATGGTAGGTATGCAAAGCCGAGTCAATATTAAAGTTCTTAATAGGCTTACCATTGATTCCTATACATTGTATCACTCCTTGGGGGTATTGCTTTCCTTCGGGGCTTTACTCACAGATTTTCCTACTTTCATGTGTAGGAATTAAAAAATGAATTAATAATACCGTTTCAATTATTTGAAAAGGAGGAGTATATGCAGGGATGGGCTGGAGCCAGCTTGTACTGACTCTCAGGAGCTGAATGTTACATTTTTGGGAATTTTGCTGCTTGTTAAATACAGCCATTATTAAAAATTAAATTGTATAAACTCACAGTAAAAGAAGTTAGGTTAAAAACAAAGGCAATCCACATTCAACACTCACTACTTCCTAGTCACTTTACTGCATGTTACTCTCTATAGTCTTGAGTTATACACATCTGTTGTATCTGTATGGTGTAAATACTATCTAATGATATATTGCACATCTCTTCCCAGCTTCTTGCTCAGTGATGTCACACTGATAGCTTGAAATATGAAGGATGGTAGGAGTACTTATACCACGGAAATTGGCAAACAGTACAAATCAAAATGATAAATATTGATCAAAATTATTTTTAAAAATGGATCTGCCTTTAATTTGGCTAGCTCATAAATGGTAAATAATGTAAATAAAGTGAAATTATCTATGGTCTGCTTAAAATATGACCGAGTATGGGCCAGAGTATAAAACCGTCTGTTGAATGCCTTCAAATTGTCCTTCCGTCCAAGTACTTGGGAAAGGAGAAAAGGAAAGCACCATGCAGCTGTGAGACAAAGTACCACAGGGAATTCGCACGACTCCCTACAGGAAACAGGGGCAGGCCCCCGTGAGGACAAAGCGGGTCCTTCAGTGTGGAGGTGTGTGGGTCCGCCGCTGGGCAGCCACGCCACAGACCACAAATGCCTGAGCCACAGGCAATGGGGACGCACTAGCTCGTGCCGGAGCTCGTCGCTCTGCGCCATAGCCAAGAAAAAAACTGCGGAAGATGCCAGCCGATCTCCTCAACATCTGCAGAATCGATGCCATGAGAAACCAGGAGGTGACGTGAGAGAACCAGACGGATCTGGGTGGGATCCTGGCTTTGCCTCCTACTGGTTGCTCGTGTGGGGGCAAGTCACATAGGTTCTTTGAATCTCGGTTTCCCCAAATATGAAAGGGAACTAAGAATGTCTTAAGTACTGTTGAAGATAAGACATCTAGAGTACTTTACATAATGGGGCGCCTGGGTGACTCAGTCGGTTAAGCGTCTGCCTTTGGCTAGGGTCGTGGTCCCAGGGTCCTGGGATCGATCCCCACATCGGGCTCCCTGCTCAGTGGGGGGCCTGCTTCTCCCTCTCCTTCTGTCCCTCCCCCTACTCATGCTGTCTCTCTTGCTCTCTCTTTCTCAAATATCTTTAAAAAAAAAAGGACTTCACATAACCAATGGTAATATTATTGAAAACCCAAACAACAACAATTAAAAACCACCTAGGGATGTATAAAGATGATTTTTTCCTTTTTCCCCCACCCACCCAGGCACCATTAGCTACTCTGAAGATAAGTAAAGAGGGTCTGGACTGTTAGATTAATTTTTCTTCTGGTTTTATTCTTGTTATTACTTGGATGAGCACATCTTTCTTCTTCTCTTTCCTTCCTTCTCTTATTCAACAAATGTTTCTTTCCACTGTGTATTGGGAACTGTGCTCAGCTCTGAGGACACAGTGTTGAAGAAGAATAGTGATAGGAACAGGGTAGAAGTAGCTGGAGTAACAAGAGCTAACACTTATTAAGCACCGCCTGTTGAATCAAAGAGGCCCAGCCCTGCTTTCATGTAGCTGACAATTTAGTGTGGGGAAAGAGGTATTTAAACAATAATCACTCAGGGCCAAAACTTTCACAGGGTAGGTATTTAACTAGTTTTCTCGGGTTTTTTAATATAGAAGACTGAGCCCCAAACAAATTTGATAAACAAATTTGGAACTAAAGCTAAATACTAAGAAGTTAAATTAAAACAGATTTCCTTTACTTTCCTCTGAATAATGCTTCAGTGTTTTTGCAAACAAAAACATACAGAAAAGTAGACCAAAAAAATTTATCCTGAACAAAGATGAGATTGGTGGAGAAAATATGGTAGAGAGAGGGAGTAAGAATGTTATGGATAAATGATTCCAGAATAATTAGGATACAGTTAATTTAAAGTTAATAATACAATTACAGGGGCGCCTAGGTGGCTCAGTCGTTAAGCGTCTGCCTTCGGCTCAGGGCGTGATCCTGGGGTTCTGGGATCAAGCCCCACATCAGGCTCCTCCGCTGGGAGCCTGCTTCTTCCTCTCCTACTCCCCCTGCTTGTGTTCCCTCTCTCGCTGGCTTTCTCTCTCTCTGTCGAATGAATAAATAAAAAATCTTAAAAATAATAATAATAATAATATAATTACAAGATAGAGCTTGGGGCTTCTTAACCAATAAGACAATTTGGATTTCCTGCAATCAGCTATCAGTTAGGATAGGTAATGAGTATTTTCTGTTTAATTCCTACATTTATACCTAATCGTCCCACTTTCCACCAAGGGACACCAAATTGTGATTTCCAGAGCCTAATTGACTGATTCCCAGCCTGGGATCCATGAGTGTGGTAACGGGAGTCTATGAGCCATTTAATAGTTGAAAAAACAGTGGCAGGCTTAATATTTACCTGCGCTAAGACTGCACAGACTCATTAAAATGTTATGCTTCTTTGCTTTCTTCGGGAATAATATCAAGTTATTGCAGTAACTGTTTATCTTAGGCAACTTAGCTATTTACGGCATCATGGGATTTATTGATGAAATGTTGTTTTAAAACGTGAGGTCTGGGGGCGCCTGGGTGGCACAGCAGTTAAGCGTCTGCCTTCGGCTCAGGGCGTGATCCCGGCGTTATGGGATCAAGCCCCACATCAGGCTCCTCCACTATGAGCCTGCTTCTTCCTCTCCCACTCCCCCTGCTTGTGTTCCCTCTCTCGCTGGCTGTCTCTATCTCTATCAAATAAATAAATAAAAATCTTAAAAAAAAAAAAAAGTGAGGTCTAGGGCACCTGGATGGCTCAGTCGGTTAAGCATCTGCCTTTAGCTCAGGTCATGATCTCGGGGTCCTAGAATGGAGCTCTGCACATGGGGGCTCCCTGCTCAGCAGGGAGTCTGCCTCTCCCTCTCCCTCAGCTCCTCCCCCCACTATTGCTCAAGCATGCACACGCGTACTCTCTCTCTCTCAAATAAACAAAATCTTAAAAAAAAAAAAAAAGCATGAGGTCCATGTAGGGGGAAGTATCGTAATAAAAGAGATCTCTGGTTCTGAAATCTTAGATATCCAAGCCTAGTGGATGAGTGTGTTACATTTGAAACAAAAGGAACTTGGCTACCTAATGGAGCAGTATTCTGCAAAAGTAACTTATGAAACAGAATTTTCATAAATTTCTATACAAATGTACATTTCTCTAGAGAGAATAAGAGGGTTTTGTAGACACATCTGCGTCTGAAATTGCATGGTTACATAAAAGACCATTTTAACAATTTTTATATTTTTTAAGGGAGGCAGTCACTAAATGTTATTTCTTAAACTTCTGAGGGTCACATAGAAAAGGCAGAATTGCATTTTGACTTCAATTTTAATTCGGGGTTTCAGTGAACAGTAAAAAGGTGTAACACTTAGTATTAAGTCTCTTTTGTGTGTTTTTCTACTCTCAATGTTTGCCTCCCATGAGATATTCTTAAATTGCCCACTATAGTCTTGGGCTTTTATGTTGCATTTCTGGAGGAACCTAAAATAATTTGATGCATGACTTTTTTTTTCCCCCAGAGTTCTCATGTTTACTAGCAAGCTATTTGGGTAACTTCTTTTAGCAAAGTTATGGAGATTAATATGGAATATGTTGCTCTTACAGGATTATGAAATTCCATGTTGCAAAACGGAAATTTAAGGAAACATTACGCCCATATGATGTAAAAGATGTCATTGAACAATATTCGGCTGGTCATCTAGACATGTTGTGTAGAATTAAAAGTCTCCAAACACGGTAAGCAGTATAAATGTGATTTGTTGTGAAGGAATAGGCATAAAAACTATCTGAGAGTAACTTCTCCATGTAGAGAAAACTCTTGAATCTCATATTTCTAATTCATTTCTCATGGATAACTGGGCTTTTGCTTTTAATGTAGATTTTTTTACTTCAGGGTATAAATCAGGCATTCGAGCCTCCAGCTACAGCGTGCAGTATCTCAGTTTCCTCATTTGTAAAAATCAGGATAATGTTAGTGTTTGCTTCATAGGGCTGTCAAGAGGATTGAATGAGTTCCTCCACGCTAACCAAGCGCTCGGTAACTGGTAATGGTTGTCGCTGATGTCCTTCGAATGATTGCTGCTATTGTTGTTTTGTTATTCTCGGAATCCCAACCATTCTTCAAGGAGAAGCCGTCTTTCTCCTTTGTTTGACTTTACCTGACTCCCTGGCCCACAAAAACAGGCCTTTCCCTTCTCTGACCTCCTACGGCACTGAGAGCTACCACAGAGCACAGAGACACTCACGATCTTGAAATTACTGTGCCGGAGAATCGGACTCAAAAACGAGTGGTTGGCTCTGGTGTTGTTTCCTGGGTGCAAGTTTATTCCCCTTGCTCATGACTAAGACTGGGGGCCTTTGCCTTTCTTAGCCTCCCGGACGATGCCAGATACACAGTGTCTCTCTGGTGAGCACCTTACTGAGTGATTAAAAAAAATGAGTTCGATCTGTTACTCCAACCACGTTTGATTGTGTTATCTTGAAGCCAGAATGTTCAGTCATCTCAGTTTAAGAGTCTCGCTTCACTCTCAGGCACAAATTACCGGTGTTTGTGTTTGAAGAGTTCTTAAAACACAAGGAGAGAGTCTTAAACATTTGTTTATATGCGCACAGCACACTTAGCCCAGCAGGAAGCATGTACTGGGCCCTGGTGATCAATTCTAGAAATCACAGTTCATTCACTCATTCATTCATTCATCCAGCAGACAGTTATTGAGCCCTTAATGTGTGCCCGGTGATCAATTCTAGAAATCACAGTTCATTCATTCATTCATTCATTCATCCAGCAGACAGTTATTGAGCCCTTAATGTGTGCCTGGGGATCAATTCTAGAAATCACAGTTCATTCTTTCATTCATTCATTCATTCATTCATTCATCCAGCAGACAGTTATTGAGCCCTTAATGTGTGCCTGGTGATCAATTCTAGAAATCACAGTTCATTCGTTCATTCATTCATTCATTCATTCATCCAGCAGACAGTTATTGAGCCCTTAATGTGTGCCAGGCGCTGTGGACGTTCAGAGATTAATAAAACAATGACTTAGTCCTTGTCGAGCTTGCAGTGTAACAGAGTAGATGTCATGACAGGAGGTAGGCACTGCCTGTAAACTGGAATGTTGAGTCCGTACTCATGACAGTTCCGCCCCAACACACACACAGAAGAAGGTAATTCCTATTTCAGTGGAGCAAGTCCCCTTGGCAATGGTTTGAACTCGTCCTGTGGTCGTGTGACAATCCCTGCCTGCGTGGCCATGGTCTTCCAAGTCCTTTACTAGAACTATTATAAAACAAGGGTTGTTATAAAGTTGAACTGCTGCAGGGGCTGTAGAGCTATTAAGTTTCCAGCTCATGCGGTGTCTCTTCTGCAACTGGAATTCCGACAGGCGGAGACAATCACTTTCTATCTGCTTAGCTCCGCGTAGCAGGTGTGCGGTGAATGTTCACCGAAGAATCTGTTCTATTAACATGAAATAATCATAATTACCATTTTGTCCTATTTTCAGCAGCTAAATTGAGGAAATGCCTGGTCGGAGATGGAAACAGACAAATTACTTTGTAGTTTAGGACAATCTCGCCTCCAGAAGATTGCCCATGAGTGACTTCATCACGGACCAGAGTAATGAGAAAATTAATCTCATGTGTAACTCTCACGTTAAGCACATCAAACAGCAACAAGTTTGCTTTTATGTCATCTTACATAAATTAAAGATAATCGTCTTTAATTTTTCTGTTCAAAACACTTCGTTCTGGCCTGGGGCAATCTCCATCTTCAGCTTTTATAATCAGATCTCCTCTTTCTCCAATAGTGTTGACCAAATTCTTGGAAAAGGGCAAATCACGTCGGATAAGAAGAGCCGGGAGAAAATAACAGCAGAGCACGAGACCCCCGATGACCTCAGTATGCTCGGCCGGGTGGTCAAGGTGGAGAAGCAGGTACGGTTCAACTGTAGTGGCTAACTTTTCCATCGGAATTTTTTAAATAAAAAATGTAGGTCATTTGATGTATTTTCGTGATTAATATATTTTTTAAGATTTTACTTATTTATTTGGGGGGGCGGGCAGAGGGAGAAGCAGGCTCCTCTCTGAGCAGGAAGCCTGACTCGGAGCTCAATCCCAGGACCCTGAGATCATGAGCCGAGCCAAAGGCAGATGCTTAACCAACTGAGCCACCCAGGCGCCCCAGTGATTAATATATTTACAAAAAGAAAATCAAGAAAGAGTGAATGAAACTACATTTTTTGTGCATAGACAGTGTTCTCTGGAACACTTCGATTTCCATATAAGGAATGAACAATTTGATCTCATCAATAAATACTTGAACCGGAAGCAACTGCAGATTCTCCACGTACTCATATGTGACTATTTTCCACACTTTCAGGTGCAGTCCATCGAGTCCAAGCTGGACTGCCTACTCGATATATACCAACAGGTCCTCCGGAAAGGCTCTGCCTCCGCCCTCACCTTGGCCTCATTCCAGATCCCACCTTTTGAATGTGAACAGACATCTGACTACCAGAGCCCCGTGGATAGCAAAGACCTCTCCAGTTCCGCACAGAACAGTGGCTGCTTATCCAGATCAGCTAGTGCCAACATCTCTCGAGGCCTGCAGTTCATTCTGACGCCAAATGAGTTCAGCGCTCAGACTTTCTATGCGCTTAGCCCTACTATGCACAGTCAAGCCACACAGGTGCCAATGAGTCAAAGTGACAGCTCCGCAGCGGCGGCCGCCAGCAACATTGCAAACCAAATAAACGTGGCACCTAAGCCAGCAGCCCCAACAACTTTACAGATCCCGCCTCCTCTCCCAGCCATCAAGCATCTGCCCAGGCCAGAGACCCTGCACCCGAACCCCGCAGGCTTACAGGAAAGCATTTCTGATGCCACCACCTGCCTTGTTGCCTCCAAGGAAAATGTTCAGGTTGCACAGTCAAATCTGACCAAGGACCGTTCTCTAAGGAAAAGCTTTGACATGGGGGGAGAGACTCTGTTATCTGTCCGCCCCGTGGTGCCCAAGGACTTGGGCAAATCTCTGTCGGTACAAAACCTGATCAGGTCGACAGAGGAACTGAATATACAGCTTTCTGGGAGTGAGTCAAGTGGCTCCAGAGGCAGCCAAGATTTTTACCCCAAATGGAGGGAATCCAAATTGTTTATAACTGATGAAGAGGTGGGTCCCGAAGAGACTGAGACAGACACGTTTGATGCCATGCCACAGCCTGCCAGGGAAACTGCTTTTGCGTCAGACTCTCTAAGGACTGGAAGATCACGATCATCTCAGAGCATTTGTAAGGCAGGAGAAAGTACAGAAGCCCTCAGCTTGCCTCATGTCAAACTGAAATAAGTTCTCCGGTCTCCTTCTAGCGTAGCAGTTCCTTTAGCCATACATATCATTGCATGAACTATTTTGAAAGCCCTTCTAAAAAGTTGAAATTGCAAGAATCAGGAAGAACATGAAAGGCAGTTTATAAGCCCGTTATCTTTTCATTGCATGAAAATGCATGTTTAGGGATGGCTGAAATTCCAAGGTACATCAACATTAACCCACTCATTTAGTAACGTACCTTGCGTTAAAAATCCTGAGAACCAAACACTGCTAATGCTATGGGGTGTGTGAAAATGTCAAGATTAGGTCACTTAGAAGATTTGACTCTGTGTTTTGAAATTACGGGAGTAAACAACTTCAAATTTCAGGCATTTCTGCTTTGTGATTAAATACAAAATACATTTTCAAAATTAGGCCATAATATATACGTAAACACAATGGCTACCATCAACCGCTGCTAACGAGGTATCAAGTAAAGCAGAACTTGGGAATAATAGAAATGGCTGCTTCTTTCAAGATGTATTTGCCAACCCATTCCTATTCAGTCATTTTATTATTAATGTAATTTGAATGTCAGTCTGTGTGCTTTCGGTGATTCGACGCTGTGGCAAGCAATTTTGCACATCATTTTCATGTTGTTCTTTATGACGAGAATGTTCTTCAATTAGAAAGCGTGCAAATAATGAAATTCAGGGCCAGTGGGGCAAATAGACTATCTGACACAGGTGACTTCACGGGAACATAGTCCCCGATGGCTGAATCAACATTACACGTGGTCGACTTCTACACCCGCGAACGCAGTACTGCTGAGAAGGGCCAGTGCGCTGGGGCCGATGTCCCTGCCGTGGCGCCACCCCCGGCTTGCCAGGACTGCCCAGGGAAGGAGGAAGTGTGAGAAACCATTCCCGCTAAACCGACACTATAGGCAGGATCCCCGGGGAATTAGACATTTGAGTGAGACCGAGATGAGAAAGGCTTGAAAAGAATCCAGACACAACACCAGGAAGGAGGCGAAGTTCACGAAAATAGCTTCACCCTCAGAGGGCAATGAGAGGGAGAAAAACAAACCAAAATAGCAGAACTTGATCTTTTTAGAAAATGAATATTGCTAGGGAATTCAACTACCTAAACTTCCCTTATTCTTATATATAAACAGAGAATTTTGCAAGGTATTTATTTTTTACTAAGCCCTGAGTGTTTTTGCTATTAACGTAGTACGTTTTGCATATGGAAGGTTATAACTAAACTTCCTTTACTTTTTATACTGTAGCGAACGTTTTCTATGCTCCCCCAAGAATGTTGCCCCAAACCTCTAATTAGGGGCTCCATTTCCTGGTACACACGTTCACAGTTAGAAGCCAGGTGTCCCCCACGGGGTCTGCAAATCAAAACACCTAAATCATACAGCACAGCAGCAAGGACCCAAGGGAAACAAAGCGAGAGATGCATTGACCAGAAAGCCAACCACGCCCACTGCTTGTTGGACCCTGTCTAGCGGTCTGAGAACGTCAGCCAAGGTAACGGGCAACCAGAAGGCAAGGGGGAGCCAGAGAGCACTTCCGTTCGCTTCCACTCCAGCCGCAGAAGGACGTACAGAAGGAAGTTTTTTCCTTGGCAGATAGCGCTCTTCCAAAAACCCCTCAGCAGCCAGGAAGACAAAGCACCATAGCAACTGGCTGTGCAAAGGCAGGAGGAGGCCCTGAAATCCCCCCTCCTTCCCGACTGTCTCCCCCAGCTGGCCGGCTCCAGTCCCCCACTCTCCCCTACCTTGCTCCTCCATTAGCGTCTCAGTTCCCTGCCACTGTTCTGCTCCCGAACTTCGCCAGGTTTCCCCGGTCTCCCAAGTAAACCACCTCGCCGCTCTTCCTCAGATAGGCCTCTCAACCTTTGAAAGTCCTTGTCCCTTTTGATAAACACTGAAATTTTAAAAGCCTCCTCTTCTCAACCCACCTGGATTCTAGCACACTCCCTTGGAGTGTTTCATTCAGCATCTCCTTGGCTGCTGGAGACACGCAGAAGTTAGGGTCTAAATTTTACACTCCAGTCGAAAAAAGATTTTATCAAGCTTTGGAAGCAAAGGTTTTCATTTTTGAAGCACAGTATTCTAGTAAATTATGAAATGCAATTTTTCACCTACTATGTCTCCACTCAACCTGAACTTGTGATACACCCTCCCAAGGAGGTTGTACACACACACACACACACACAACACAACACACACACACAACACATACCCGTACACACACACACACACATCATGCCACTGACCTAAAGCCAGACACCACCTGCCATGCACTCGGCAGACTCTCTCCAATTATTAGTCAAGGAAGAGGAGGGAGGCAGCAACTTTCAGGTAGCACTGATTCCTGGACATACCCTGTCCTGGGTCGAACCCCACTGGCAGCAGGAATTCTGAATGTATTGGGGACCCCTCCTTAGGCCTCTAGGCCTCCGGCACAGTACAGTTCAGCCAGCATTGCTGAAGCCTGAAGATTCAGAAACAAGTCCTAAATGCATCACTGAGGTCTTAATTACAGCAAAATGTGATAAACCATGATGTGAAGAACTTTTATACATTGAAGCCATGACCATTTTGTGTCTATATCTTACTCTAGCACAAAAACTCTTGGATGTTCAAAGATAGTTGTATTGTATGAAAACTGTAGGGTTTTGTCTGTTGTGTTACTCTCTACGGAGTTGAGAGGGGTCTCCCACTTACACTTAGCAAAGTCCCATTGGTCAATGCCAAATGGTGTCTTGAAGCACAATTTAGCTGAGCACTGAGCAGCCACATGCTTTCTCAGTTCAAGTTTGTCTGCCTTCTTCAATGTGTAGGGTTGATCAAGCTAACACTTACTAGCAAACATCCCTTATATGAGGTTGACTAAAAATATTGCTGTGTCTGGTCTAAATGTTTGCATTTTGTTCAATTAAATTAATACCTGTAGGTTGCAAGTTTTGTTTTAAGTAAGAGACACTTTATTGAGTTTTTAAGTCTTTATCTCCTATTCAAAGGTGCCTTTCTCACCTCCCATTGACTCAGTGATTCTGAAAGTTCATAATTTGCAGGTGAAACAAGTCTAATAGGAGGAAATCAGGCACAGTGACTAATTCTCATGCCCATTGGCAAAGCAAAACTACAAGAAAGGATGAAACCTGAGCAACTAAATTAATGGATCACTTCATCCAACCAGACTGAGAAAATGTCAGAAACATTAACTTATCTCCCCCGAAGCTGATATTTTTTGCCTTAAATGACATGGTTGTGTTTTTGTAAGAGAAACTTAATATAATTACGTGCATTTTAAGTGAGCAGTTCTAAAAGTCAAGTATGACAATACAGTTGTCTGTTCCTGAGAACAAACCAATCAGGAATATCATACCCATCTCAAGCTATCATTGAAATGTAATCTCCTTTGCTCTCTTTTACTGGGCTCCTTTGTTTTAAAGTAAAACATTAAAAAGATGTCTATAAACAGTGTGACTGTTTTTATCTGGGACTAACTGATTGGTTCTGAACTGACTGGTCCCGGTCAACCGAACTGGCTGTGTACAGATTTGGGGCTGAAATATCAAAGTTATCTTCCTGCAGTGTCAGTGAAGAAATCATTGGTAATTTGGGGAGGGGGAGATTTGCAAATGTTTTTGAGGGTGTATCATAAGAAAAATTAATTCAATATTGATCAAAACTCAGAAAGCAATGCATGTGAGCTTTGGATGAACTATAATAAAAGGGTGTGTAGACAAGTAATAGGAAATCACGGCAGGGGTGGCGGGCAAGTGCCCCAACCTGCAGCCCCTGGCTACTCAGAATTACCATGTTTAGCACCCAGCCAGCTCTGCCTTACCAGGGGAGGACTTCTCCGAAAGGGATCTTTTCCTTCTTCCCTGAGATGGCCCATTCCTTCTGTTCTCCTAGCAATTTTGTGCTAAGTGTTCGTGATTAATTCCAGTGGAATTATTTTAAAGGGGACTCAGAATGTTAGGACTCTGCAATAGAAAGTAACAAAGCTCTAACAGAGGCACTTGAGACAGGAGGAGGAGACAATGAGGGAATGTTATCCTGGAGGATAAGGCGAGGGGACTTCCCACCATGGTTCTAATGTGACCAACAGCTATGTGCCTAGAGATAAGTGAAATAAAATTTTGTGTATGGAACATGCCTGCTTGACCAACTTAAAAGTGTAAATCATTTCCAAACATTTTGAATTAGTTTGTAGCACAATCTCTCACCCCCACCATTTAAAAGCAAAATGTACTTATGACGAGTATTCTACCTTAACCGTTGATAAAAATAGGTTCCCATCTCTTGAAGCGGCAACTTTTATTAGCCTGGCTTTAACTGCTTCAAAAATGTGGTGCAAGTAAAAATTGTGATTTTTTAAATTAAATTTCCATTACAATAAGACGTCACCTTCTAGCCTACCTAACTGCAAATTATTGAAGCTTTTACTACATTTCAAAGCAGAAATTCATCAGATACATTGTGTATAAACTATAGATTTATGCACGGCCCTGGAAATTACAGCACCACAAAACTGGTAAATGGCAAAATGTTTTTGTTCAAATAAATAAATAGATAATCCAAAGGTACATTCGTATGACTGACTTCTCTTTACCCGTTCACATGATTCACTTTATGCCTATCATAATTTTGGTGACTGTTTGAAGTCTAGCATGCTCTCCCGGGGCTCTCACACACTGCCTCAACACCTACACTTTTTCAACTCTATGGTTTTTTTCTTATGTGTAGTGATGCTCGTCTCCCCATTACTTGTTTCTTCTTCCTTCTCTTTTCCTTGGCGTGCATTAGCGTGACTGACTTCCTGGATTGCCCATCCTGCAACCCCAAGTAACGAAGTACCTGTGCGTCCCCTTGCTGCGGCTCAGGATGCCACTCGGCCTCATGTGACCCATGAGGACATCACCCCACACACACCCCCAATCAGAAATGCTTTTGAGTATCTCCGAAGCTCCTTGCCTAAGCCCTCTGGGCAATGATCCAGTACCGCTCTCTGTTACCAGAGATCCTACTGCTGGACTTGGTGGTGGAGAGGCCTCTGCCACTCCGTGTTGGGAAGACCAATTCTTCTTCTCTCGGTCCCCAAGCTGCTGATTGTCCCCACAATTGGGTGGGGTCATTCCCGTACCCCTTTTTCCCCATATCTGCTGCATCTCGCTCTCACTCTTTCTCCTCATAAACATGAGTAGGCGTCCATGTTAACCAGCAACCTTTGAGAACTTATCTTCCTCTTTATTTTACCCAACATCTCACTTTCCCTTCAGAACCAAACTACTTATAAAATAGGGCATTTCCATTCCCACAGCATCCATCCACTAGCCAACACATGACAATCAGACCCATGCCCATTCAACACCCCAGAAAAACCACTCATGAGTTCACCCATGACCTTCTAGAAAGCTGATTCAATGGCTACATTCATCAGCATCCCCCTTGGCTTTTCTGAGGTAGTCGACACGGCAGCCACTCTCTCTTACAATTGCTTCCTAGTTCTCTCCCACCTTCTCCGAACCAACCGTTATTCACTTTTCCAAGCTCCCTGTTGCTTTTAATCCCTTAGCTGTCGGTGTTTCCACAAATTCCCTCATCAGCTTCTTCCCTTTCCTCCTCTCCCTTCACACTCTGCCCCAGGTTGTCTCATCTCTCACCTCAACTACTGGATGATCCCACCAGTCACGGATCTCCATCCGGATTGCTCTCCTGAGCATCACCCCAGGTACCCCAGACTGAATTAAAACTACTTGAGAACAGGGACATGTTACCCCCACACCACCTCAGGCTTCTCACACCATGCCGTGCAGCAGGCGCCCAATCATGCTGAGTGAATGAAAGTGTCCTGGTCTCTCTGACCCTTTACTCAGCTTTCAGCAACTTCTAACCCCTAACTTCAGAGGTCTTTAAAGTCAAGGAGAGATCAACAACCTCATCCACACAGTGAATTAAGCAGATTCAATCTGTTACTTCTCCCAAAGCACTTTTCCAAAAGAGCCTGGGAAGAAATTAATAATGCCGAATAATGAGTAATCTATATTTTTACAAAACCGGGAGGAGCAACCCCTCCCTCCTCCCCCCACCCCAGGCTTTGGCATCCTTGGCCTATCCCTTCTCCATTCCTCAATCATAGTTGGCTCGGACTCCATAGTTGACACCCTTGCCCAGAAGACTGACTTCTCTAAAACATTACTATAGGCTCCACAGAACAGGGAGTCTAGTCTCCCTTCCCCCACCCCTGAGCACATTCTTACTCCCCACATCTCTTTATATCCTACCAAGGCCAGGCCCATAGCCAGAGCCAACCTACAGATTTTTTGGATCCCAGCCTTTAGAATAATAGCCCATGCTTAGTGACTGCCCAGCATTGTGTCTCTAAATGCTTCCCAGGTATTTTGCCATTTAATCCTCACATTACCACAGGCACTATATCAGGCATGTATTTAGTTGCAAGTATAAGAAAACCCTGGCTGAAACAAGCTTAAGAATATAAGAACATTTTGTTGCAGGATTTCTTTTCCTTCAGTGCCCGCGGTTCCGGGCCACACGCTCTGAAGAATGGAGAGGCAGACCAGACGAAGAGTGGTGGGCAGCAAAGCAGTTTATGGAGCTACAGTATAACTGCCACCGGAGTTTCTAAATCTAGGGGTTTTTATGGACTTGTTGGCGGGCTGTTTTAATCTGATTAATCCTCCATGAGCCTGTCATCCAATCAGGTTCTTCCAACTATCCTTCGTTGATTGTATTATCTAACAATTGAAATCCAAAGGTAGGGTAGCAGAGTACATTTTTCTCAATTACATCATCAAGGTTCCAGCTGTCCTCCCTGTCCGCAGGATACTATGGGTGGTTCCTCTCATTGTCCACAGGATGGCTGCCAGAGGCAACTGTTGCCGTAAAACCTCCTGGCTCACATCTAACAGGAGAGGGGAGCTCTCCACTCAAGTATGGAATATAAATCCTTTCCTGACATTTGATTAGACTAACACGGGTCACATGATCATTCCTGAGCCTGGAGTGGCCGTTAAGTATCTGCCCTTCTGGCCAGTCAGAACTCCCCTTTTGGAACTAGGGAGGAGCGACCCACAAAACCGCAGTTCCATTGGAAGAAAAACAGTGAAATGTAGGCAAAAAAATAAAAATAAATAAAATAATATATATATATATTTCCTATACCTATATAGTTACAGATAGTTAGTATTAGATGAGAAAACTAATGCACTGAGATATTAGTAACCTGCCAAAAATCATTAAGCTATTTAGTGGGAGAGCTGGGGTTTAAATACATGTAGTCTCAATCTAGTATCTGAGATACTAACTTCTACATATTAATATATGAGTTGTGCCCATACAGAAATCTCTGGTGAAATGGATTTAGAGATCAGAATTACAGTCCCAAGAAGGCAGAATGTTAATTTGATAATTCTTAGTATGAAACTTAATTGAGGGAGAAAACAGTCTTTTTGCAATTGTCTTTTAAAAAAAAATAAAAGGTTTCCTTCTTTTTTTTTTTTTAAAGATTTTATTTATTTGTTTGAGAGAGAGAGAGTACAAGCGGGATGGAGGGGAAAGGCAGAGGGAGAAGCAGACTCCCCACTGAGCAGGGAGCCGGATGCGGGACTAGATCCCAGGACCCTGGGTTCATGACCTGAGCCGAAAGCAGATGTTTAACCAACTGAGCCACCCAGGCGCCCCTCCTCCTACATTTTGAGCCACTAATCTTTCAGTTATCAATTAAGAAGTAAACGTAATTTTCCCTTTGAGAATAGTATGGTTGGTTTTTTTCCAACCAGACTCTTGAGTGTTTTTCTACCATGATCCTGATCTTACCATTTGTTTAAAACCGGCCAAAAACCATGAAATTAACAAATCTTGCTGGTTTTAAAACATAGTCCAAATTCACCAACTTCCTAGCACGTCCACCACCGCGCCGCAGTCCAGGGCACCGTCTTCTCTCACCTGCAAGAGCCTCATCGTGAGACACAGGCTGCTAGAGGAGAAGCCTGAACAGAAAGAGTTTAAGTGAGGACATGTTTAGCTTGCCATGATCTTGGCTAGAGACCCAAATGTGAATTTGGCATTCAGGAAAGTTCTGGAAAGGAGATTTAGGAAGTATTACCATCAATTTATTCATACCTTACGTGACTTCAGGATCTTTTGCTCCCAGAACACCCCGTCACCACCCGCAAACTTCTAGCGATCAGGGACAATGCCTGGGGACCTAAGGTTCGCCGGGCTGCCTGGGTGCCTACTTCACCAGGCAGTTGGAATAGAACCAGTTTCCATCTCCATCTAGACCCTGCCCCATCCCCCACCCCCCCCACACTTTTTCTTCTCTCATTAGTCTGCCTTTTAAGATCCAGGGGAATGCTGGAGAACGTACCTTCTTTTCTAGAAACGCCTGTCTTCATTCCACCCCGGCTGCAGGTGTGTGAAGCAGCTTGTGGAAGGGCTGTCTTTTCTGTTTCATACTCCGGTGCTGGGCAGCATCTCCGGGGGGCAGCACAGGTGGCTGGCTCATCATGGTTCCGCAGATCTCAGTGCCAGACCTGCTCAAAGCCCCTCCTGGGCCAGATAAGCTTATCTGAAGGAAAGAAGACAGCACAGAGGCTTTGCACATTGGGTCACAGATTAAAACTTCTATCAATGCCATTTCTCACCAAAGCCAAAACTTCCCCTCACCTCCTAATTGTCCAGGGGGTATCAGTCCTTTATTACTAATAGAGTGAAATCAAAGGGAATCGAGGATAAGCTACCATTTGGTATGGGAAGCCTGGGAAAGCCGCAGAGACGGTCCGGCCCACCCTGGCAAGCTGACTTGCACCTGGCGAACAGCTGGGTGCTGGGGGAGACGGCCAGGTCGTCCTTGGTCAGGGGATGGCTCGGGACTAGCTGCAGCATCTTGAGGCCTGTGAAGACACTGCCCTGGTGAGGAAGGGCTCACAACTGGGACCCCCGCGCAGAGACACTGAGGGGTGTTACCCCGACCCAGGCCTTCCCGGCTGCCCCACCCACACACCTCCCCGCTACCTTCCTGTAACTGACAGCAGACCACAAACATGGCTGTGGCTCTGGGCACTCTCTTCAAGGACTCACGGAGCACTTGGATTTCCAGCCACCCCGGCGATCACTGAAAAAACCAAGCTGCCACGCAGCTCCACAGTTCAGCCAAGGGCACCTACCTTGGGCCTGGCGGTCAGAGCGCCAGCTCTCCAAGCTCCAGATCATATCAAACAGCCACCGCCTTGCCTCAGGCGGTCCAACTACGGCGACTCGGATGTGGCCTGCGGCTGTGAACCAGGCTGTGGCCTGCGCCTCGATGCTGTGAAGGTCTGTGTCAAGGTGGCCTGCACCCAGAGGAGGGAGTCATGAACCTCCACCCCTGGGGTGGGGGGCGCTGACAGGGGGTGGTCTGGGACAGATGGGGGGGGAAGTAGGGAAGGTGGGAAACCCGGGAGGAGGTATGGGCAACGGCCACCTAGGAAAGATGGGCTCCTCTGGGTCCTCTTCCATGTAAAATACCAGCGGAAGGTCCAAGGTCTCCGATACTGCCCACCGTGGTTTCTCGCTGCAAGCCCTCCTTTCCATGTCCTGAACCACGCCTACCTGAGTCAGAATAGAGGCAAGCTCAAACACCCTGTCAAAAAAGAACTCGGAAGAAGTCAGGGTAGGCCTGGAATCTGTGCTAAATATTGGCATCTGAACAACCCCACATCTTGGACCGCCTTAGGGAGGGGCAGCCTATGCCTACACATCCTTTCGATAGAATCCATTCCAAGTAACTGTCTAATCTGAACTTAACCCCTTCATGCCAAATTGAATTATCTCACCAGTGCTTGCTTCTCTAATGCCCAAGAATCCAAAATTACCTTCATTCTAATTTCAGAAGATTTTGGAGCAGATGTACTGGGCATGAGCCAGGGCAGGGATTGAGGGATGGAAAGTACTGTACCAGGTAGGTTCTAAAATGGCCTCCCTAGATTTGGACAGGCATGTTTTAGCTTGTTCACACCACAAAACCTTATAGACTGGGGTGGTTTAAAAACAAGAAGCACTTATTTCACCAGTTGTGGAGGCTGGGAAGGCCAAGATCATGGCACTGGCAGATTGGGTGTCTGGTGAGAACCTCCTGGTCCATACATGGCTGCATGTTTGAAGGGGCGCTTAGGCTTTCTGGGCCTCTTCTACAAGGACACTAATCACATTAATGAGGAGGAACCCTCCCAAAGGCCTCACCTCCTAATAGCATCACCTTGGGGGTTAGGAATTCAATATGCGAATTTGGGGGGCACGCTAATGTTCAGACCATAGCAGTTACTATAGACCATAGCCAACCGATGATGACACGTGTGTAGTCAGACAGAGTTGAGCTTCTTTGACGTGCTGCCTCAGGAGAGAGGCAATAATCCAGGAATATAAAGCCTCTTTATAGGGAAGAGTTGTGGGGAGCCTGTTATAGGATTTGGCTGGGTGATTCTAAGGACTGTTTAGAGGAGCTGAGGCCAGTGTTGTAAAAAGGGGGCAATTTGGTGATTATCTTGGCAATTTTTATGTAGGAGGCAGGGAGATTAATGTGGTCTTGATTGAGGAGTGTCATTGTCTCCGTCTGGTTTTAAACATAGGGAGTAAATGGCCTTAATGGCCTTTCTACATCTTGTGGCGTTACAGTCACTGAGTGGTCTTCACTGGTTAAAGTATTCTGCAAGAGTTGTTTATGCGTGGTGGGAAACATTAGAGTTTACCTGCCAACTTCCAGCTGCAAGTTCCTAGGTCTATTCTTTTCACTTTTCAATCTCCCCTTTTGGCCAAAGGACATTGGCCAGCCCTGAGGACATTCATCTGCATGGTTCAGATCCACACCATCATCAGAATCCATTGATCACAGGCTATTTGGAGAACACTGTCCACATTTGCACTGCGGTTAGTCTCACATGAGCCTTTTGTTGCAAGATGAGATATTGAACTATTTAAAATCAGAATGACAGCACAGTTGCATTTAAGACTGGACAGGATACATGGGTCAGCTAGAATACGTAATTACTGGAAACAAAGTGATCATTAGTCCTATTAATAGGTTGCCAAGGAAAGAGCCAAAACCGGGCCGTGAAATCAGGTCCCCAAATCCATCAGAATCTGTTCTAGAGAGCCAGATAGTCCTTCTTTTAACTTAACCACAAACTGTTCTACCCTACCGATGGTGTTGGGGTAGGCGCTGCAAGCAGTGTTTGCTATAAAACAAAGTTCTTACCCAGACAAGAAGAAACCAAAGGCTATTTAACCTTTTAATAACCACCATTTAATGTAAACTTTAGTTTGTGGGGCCTCCAGAGCAGAGGTAGTGTCATTTCTGACTTCTGTGAGGGTCGAAGACAAATTTTGTGCCAGCTTTTCTTGCCGTATTATTCCTGCTATTGGAATTGGAGCACCCAGAGTATAGATGAAGAGGGAGTCAGTTACCTCTCCTGGGAGCTCTCCTCAATCGTCCGTGCTTCCCTCGTTTAAGTCTCTGAGCATCTTTCTCAGGAAAAGCAGTTTCCTACAGGAATAGATGTTATAAATATTGCCAATTCTCTAAAAGTTATTCCACGTACACGAGATAGGTTTGTGTAATAAGGTGCACATAAAACATAGTAGCTTACTGTCGCACAAACCGAATGGGGGGTACAGTATCATTGATCCCAATGAAAGCAGGACAATCATTAGTCCCCTGATATGTAAAGATTCCTTGAGTGGAGGCTGGGGAATCACTGACGATAACAGATTAATACAGCAAGGATAGCCTCGATATTTGTGTCTATTCCTGTAAGTTTGCTTCTTGAGTTAGCGTAAGTATTTTGTAATAAGCATAAGGATTTTGGGTTCAGTGTCCAGTTTTGATAGAACCGAAGGTTAGAATTTAATACTGTGAGGAAGATTCAAATTCCAGAAGAGACCTGCAGAAGAAAATCTATCTTTTGAAGTGTGAAAGGAACAGTAATTAAATTTTTGTTAGTCAAATCAGGTGGAGAATAACAAATGCAGTAATCAGTTAGATTTAGAACAATAGCTATAGTCTGAAAACACACACACACACATACACAGGAGAGTTTTGCCTTTCCTCAAGTGGCAGAGAAATATTAGAGGATTCAGATCAAAATGTAGATATGTGGGGGTGCCTGGGTAGCTTAGTCGGTTAAGCATCCGCCTCTTGCTCTCAGCTCAGGTCTTGATCTCAGGGTCCTGCCTTCAAGCCCTGTGTTGGGCTCCATGCTGGTGTGGTGCCTACTTTAAAAAAAAAAAAAAAAAAAAAAAAAAAGGTAGCTTTGTGAAAGAATTATGAAATTTTTGGTTCACCTCTAGGGGGCACCAAAGTACAATGATCAGTAGAGCAAAATGAAAAAAGGAGGGCAGAGATATAAAAAAAAAGTATTTTGTTTTATTGCCTTATTGCCTTGGGCTGAAGTTCTCCACATCATCATTGGCTTGACCTGAAGTTCTTGGTTTGGTAGTCTTCTTCCAAAGATCAGTTATTCCTGGAGGATACGTAAGAATCCTTTATGATTTCCCAATGAAATCCTTTCAATTGAGGCCATGGGTAATGTGTCCCCTGATTTTTGCAAGTTTAGTCCCTTTCAAAACACTAAATCTCCACTTTCCCAGTCATGCAGAGGCTGTTTGGTGGCTATTTGGGGAAGATTGCTTATACTTACTGATGATAAAGCTGGGCGCAGCAAATGAATCCTTTGTAATACTTAGAATTGCAAGCTTGCAGTTATAAATTATTAGATTATGACTTCCCTGAGGTTCCCTGGTATGGCCTTTTCCTAAAGGACGTTTTGGAGCTGCTATTTAGTAACAACCACAGTGAAACGTATACCCCACATTACCAAAGAAATGGGTTAAATTTCCTTAGATGCAGAATAACACTCAAGCAATTTACCATCAGAACTTCGGCTATCCATCAGGAATATCCTCAATCCATCCTGAAAATAAACAAGAGCCAGCACATACACCATCACTGGGGCCAACTGCTTTGGCCAATGCTTGTTTAGCATAGTGCTAAGCTCAGGTATTTCCTTGGATTCTGGATCATCACACTTAAAGTAGCCTTCTTCAGATGGCCAAATACATATTTCTCAGATATATTTGGTCTTCATCCGCAGTTCCTAAAAATGCTTCAGAACCATAAAAGTGAAATGGCTATCTTGTTATTAATGAAGGTGACTTTTGGACCCCATCCAAAGGCAGGTACCAGTTGCCAGGAAGACCAACCATGTGATTGAAAGTGTTGGAATTTTCAGTCACACCCCCTCCATCTGGAACCTCTGCGGAAGGAAGAGGGGCTAGAGGTTGACTCAGCCAATGTCAGTGACTTAGCCAGCTATGACTATGTGATGAAGCCTCCATCAAAACCCAACTGGACAGCTTTTTGGTCCTTTTTATTTCCCTGACAGCTTCCCCACTTGGGGCACCAGAAAGTTCCCACATGCTACTGAGCCAGGCCTCAAGTTCCATGAGAACAGAATCTCCTTGGTTAAGGATCTCACCCTATGTATCTCTTCATCTGGCTGTTGATTTGTATTCTTTATCATATCCTTTAATAAACTGGTAAATGTGTTTCCCTGAGATCTGTGAGCCGCTCTAGTAAATTAATCAAACCTAAGGAGGATGTCATTGGAACTTCCAATCAATAGCGGGCCTGTCAGAAGCACAGGTAACAGCCTGGGGCTTGCTACTGGCATCTGAAGGGGGCGGGAGTGGGGGACAGTCTTGTGGGACTGAATCCTTAACCTGTGGGACCTGATGCTATCTCCTGGTAGATATGTCAGAAGCGAGTTGATTGGACATCCTGCTGTGTCCAAGAACTGTGTTGTATGTGGGGGATCCCACCCCCCCACACACAGAAATTGGAATTGGGTCCAGGAACTCACCAGTCTGCAGAATTTTCTTTTTTAGGGGCGCCTGGGTGGCACAGCGGTTAAGTGTCTGCCTTCAGCTCAGGGCGTGATCCCGGCGTTACGGGATCGAGCCCCACGTCAGGCTCCTCCACAATGAGCCTGCTTCTTCCTCTCCCGCTCCCCCTGCTTGTGTTCCCTCTCTCGCTGGCTGTCTCTATCTCTGTCAAATAAATAAATAAAATCTTAAAAAAAAAAAAAGAATTTTCTTTTTTAAAATCAACGTGTTGACAGTTATTGTGTCAATCTATATAACAAGGGTGGTTTTTTTCACTTTAGAAGTACACAATCATTTTATTATAATTAAGCTAGAAAAACTCAACTTTTATTTTGATCCGTCAGTTTTTTATATTCTAATTTGGTAACCAAAAAATTTTCATGTCTGAGTTACTCAAAATTTAAGAATGTCAAGCAAACCTGACATATTTCTGTTCTTTCCTTTATAAACCAAAAGAGCAAAAAAAAAAAAAGAAAAAGTATCTTTTTTTTTTTTTAAGATTTTATTTATTTATCTGACAGAGACAGAGACAGCCAGCGAGAGAGGGAACACAAGCAGGGGGAGTGGGAGAGGAAGAAGCAGGCTCATAGCAGAGGAGCCTGATGCGGGGCTCGATCCCACAACGTCAGGATCACGCCCTGAGCCAAAGGCAGACGCTTAACCGCCGTGCCACCCAGGCGCCTCAAGAAAAAGTATCTTAGAAGTTTGATTATTTTGGATTTGGAGCCTGAATTTTAGAAAAAAAAAATAATAAGAAGGTACTTAAACAAGAATGCTAGTGGTTGAAATAGAAGGAAATGTATGGATTTGAGGTTATTTTGAAGATAGAGCCAGCAGGATTTTCTAACTTAATGATTTTAGGCAAGTGGCTCAAAAAAAAAAATTTTTTTTTTAATTTGAGACTGAGCACTGCCCCCGTTTTTCCACTCCCGCAGCAGCTGCAGTGAGTCGGCCCCCCGCCCCGCCCCCTGCATCCCCCCCAGGGTGGCGCTCAGCCTAGAGGGGGGCTCAGCACCCTTGAAGGGATGTGTGTAGGGTGGAGACGGCCAGCTGTGACCAGCTGGGGGCCCTGCAAAACCTCCCATACACCCCCACCCCCACCCCCTTCTTGGGCTGCAGGCTTCAAGTCCAAGAGCCCAGGCGGTCCGCGCAAGGAAAGTGCTGGAGGCTGAGACCCGCACCACCTCCTGGGCCTCCCTTCTTGTAAGACGGCCAGCTTGATGGCGAGGCTATCTTTGCTGTGCCTACTTACTTGAATCCGCCCCCGAGATCTTCTTCTTGATACACTGGGTTGTAGCGTGGCAGCCTTAAAAAGAAAATAGCCGGTTATTATCTTCCTACTTGCTGCCGGTCTGCAGGCTGCAAGGGGTGGTCACTGGGTGCGAGCTCCCGCTGCGTCCTCCCCCCTCCATTTTAAAGGAGGTTTCCTATATTTCTTTCCTCAGGTGCGAGGAGACCGAAGCCGGGGGAGGGAGCCCCGGGAGTCTGTTGTGAATCTCCCGCGAAAGCCCTTGCCACAGCTCCCAAGACCAAGTCCGGAGTGTCCCCATCTTCTCGCTCCTTCGTTCCTCCTCTCCTCCGTCCCGCGTGCCCGATCGCAATCTCGCCCCTCTCATACCCTGTCTCCCGCACCCTCCTCCCATCTTAAGCACTCACAGGGTTTCTTTCTCCTCGTCTCTCTCCAGAGCAAAGGGGTGGGGTGAAGAAAGGAGAAGTCTAGAACACACCTCCGCGGAAATTAGGGCAAAGACAGCAACTACATTGAATAAGCGCCAGCCTGCTCGCGGTCGCTGTCGGAGGGGAAGCATCAAGTTTGATGTGATCTCCTTGCAAGAGACTTTAACTCTCACTTGATTCCTTCAAATGGGACAAAATTATCCAACGATCCAAACCACCTTCAAGTGCTTAATTGCAGCTGCTTTTAAGTGCAACCATCTGACTTTTCCTGTTTCCTTCTGTCCCGGGAGCCTACTTGGTGTTGCACGTCAGTGTTAATGATGTGTTCGTGCCTGAACTTTGAGGGGTTGCTTTAAAAATAGATTATTACTTTCCTGAGGTTCCCAGGTATGGCCTTTATCTGGGGGGGAGGGGTCGGCAAAAGATTTTTCAAAACATTTATAAGTGATGCCAGTATTATCAGGAGGCTTCAATTTCTACTTTGAGAACGTTTTAACCACGTGTTAATATTCACTTTCTCAAATATCGGCCCTTTGGTGAAATAAAGCAACTGTTTCACTTTTGTGGTGAGGATTTAAAAAAAAAATCAGATTCAATGTAGAAAAATTATTTTTAAAAAAACACATCATTTTTTTTCATGCAAAATTACATACATAATATTATCCAAGGTACCAGGATAGGGCCAGAAACAGGAGTAGGATACTGTGCAGTTGATTATCCAATACCAGTAATGCACAGTCTTCATTACCTCATTTTAGAGCAATAGAAAAAGCTGAGTTGCAAATATAACCTGAAATGATCACTTTTATTTAATACAGTCATGTGAGTGTGCCTAACAAGGAGAACAGGAGTCCTAATGCTCTTTGGGTTTGCCTGTCTCCTAATAGATGTGGGCTCCCAGCAAGATAGCTATGGCTGAAGCCAGAAGTATCAGTTTTCTGATTGCAGAGTTTTTAAAAAGCAGGAAAATGTGTTTAACAAACACATTCAAAAGAAATATGGTTTCTACCATATCCTGTTCTGGAGGTTCCTTATACTTGGGCAAATAGACAATATATGAGAAACAGCTTCAAATTTATGGGTTTCATTTAATATGACTTCTCAGGTTCCCAGATCATTCAGGGAAGTCCATTTCTTACTCAGTGTCTCTAGCGCTCTGCCAATCTCTGGTGGACAACAGAAACATTTACAACTCCCAGATGACTTCAAAATATAAAAAAGAATCCTGTAATGATGATGTGAGTAGCTCCTAATATCAATTGAATTCCAGATGATTAGACTAATCATAATAATCTCATTTCCCTTGCCAGTGATCCAATTAGAATATGGCACATGTCCTAATTTTGAAATGAGGTAAAGCCTAAGAAGCTTCCAGGATAGGTTTTCCCGCTTCTGAAAAGAGACACAAAAAAAGACTTTGTCCCTCCTCCTCTCCTGTTGGTTGGGACCGGACATGATTTGGGTAAGAGCTGCAGGCATCTTGCTACCAGCCTGAAGATGAAGCCAACACAATATGAAGTGGGAGGGGAGGGATACACAGAAACTGAATCTGAGCCCTGACATGCTATCCTTGGACTTACTGTTATTGGCAATTTCCCATTTGAATTTACATATCATGGGGTTTCCCTCCAGCTTTATTGAAGCATGATTGACAAATAAAAGTTGCATGTATTTAACTGTGCAATTTGATTGTTGTTCAATAGATATTTATTGATTCAAAATATTGCATATATTTGGGGCGCCTGGGTGGCACAGCAGTTAAGCGTCTGCCTTCAGCTCAGGGCGTGATCCCGGCGTTATGGGATCGAGCCCCACATCAGGCTCCTCCACTGGGAGCCTGCTTCTTCCTCTCCCACTCCCCCTGCTTGTGTTCCCTCTCTCGCTGGCTGGCTCTCTCTGTCAAATAAATAAATAAAATCTTTAAAAAATATATATTGCATATATTTAACTGTATGATTTGATTTTGTATGTTATTCAGTAGATATTTATTGATTCCAAAGAAAGGGCACTTTGCAGAACATTGGAACCCATGGTTGGTTCCTGCAACTGAAGGACCTTACACTCTAGTGGATAACTTTGAAAAGCATCTGGAAATGTCATTTTTTTTTTTAAGATTTTATTTATTTATTTGGGGCGAGGGAGAGAGCATCAGTGGGGAGGGGCAGAAGGAGAAGCAGGCTTCCCGCAGAGTGCAGAGCCCGAAGTGGGGCTCGATCCAGGGACTCCAGGATCGTGACCTGAGCCAAAGGCAGACGCTTAACTGAGAGCCACCCAGGCGCCCCTGGAAATGTCATTTTTTATTGAGATATAATTGGCATTTAACATTAGTTAACATAGTTAACTATTAACATAGCTAATAACTATTAACATAGTTTCACGTGTATGACATACTAATTTGACATTTGTATTGTTAAAAAAAAAATCCTACCAAGCAAATAACTTCTGAATAAGACATAGAATTCTCTAAAAGTACCTGGGAGGGAGATGGGCCCTGTTCAGTCAGAACCATGATTTTTTAAGATATCCTTTCCTCAAGGATTAGCAACCTGACGAAAGATAAAGGAGCCTAAATTCTGTGTTTGGGAATCTATGGTCACTATATAATATATGCGTTTTTGTCCCAGTCCCACTACTTCCACTTCCTAATCTATAAAAATAGAAATAACTGCATCTTCCTCGCAGGGTTGTTGTAAAGTACTTAGACCACAACTTAAGTTATATTAGCTGGTTGGGGGGTGCCTGGGTGGCTCAGTCGTTAAGCGTCTGCCTTCGGCTCAGGGCGTGATCCCAGCGTTTTGGGATCGAGCCCCCTGTCGGGCTCTTCCGCTAGGAGCCTGCTTCTTCCTCTCCCACTCCCCCTGCTTGTGTTCCCTCTCTCGCTGGCTGTCTCTCTGTCAAATAAAATCTTAATAAAAAAAAAAAAATTAGCTGGTTGGCACTACAGAAGTGATCCTCATACAGGTGCATCCAGTTCTGGGGAACATGAATCTCTCTGAAATATACCTAATGCTGGAAAGCAATGTGTCTTTCATAATCCCACAGTTTTGTCGATTTATTATCGGGGAAACAATGGAACTCAAAGAAGGCCTGTGTTGCAATCCAGGTTCCTCCACCCTCAGCCATGACAACACCGAACCGCCTGGCGGAAGGTTGGCGCTAGGCACTGCTGGGACTCCGTTCCGTTGGCCTGCTCGGATTTGAGGGAGCCAATGAGCAAGCGCTCTTCGAGGGGGCGGAGCCTGCGAAGGGACCAACCAGGCCTGCAGACAGACTGTGAGCAGTCTGGTCCCGCCTCCCGGCCACGTGGGGTTCTCTTTTCCTGCAGATCCGGTCCTGGGTACGAGCAATGGCGCCCTTCAGGATGAAGGCTCAGAACGGATCCCACAGTCCAGAAGCCAGCAAGAAGTGTTCCTATTCCAAGACTTGGCTCCTTATGCACACTCAGCAGTACTGGTGTAAGCTTAAGCACTTTCTGAAGCCATCAGTGCTTCACGTGGAGGCACGTCTCCTGGAAAAGATTTTCGGTGAGTACACTGAAATCTTTACCATTCAGCCCCACCTTGGTCTCTGGTGACCACCCTGAGCCACCCACTGCAAACCTAAGGCAGCGGCTAGTGTCCTGCAAGCCAATATCCTTTGCCTGTCCCCGCCAAGTTCCAAGTCTTGTCCCCTTCCGCCACCCCCACCCCCCCGCCGCCCCCCTAATCCCTCGGGAATCTTCCATTCTCCACAGGTCCAAGCAGAGCCCTCCTCCCGGGGTTCGAACGGGAGTTCAAAGTCCTGCTCCAGATGAGAGAGCCCAACTCCGAGGGCAAGGTTGAAATCTTCATCATGGGGAGACGCCGGTACCGTAAGCGTGCCAAAAGGCTGATTCGCATTTTGGCCACGAAGCCCCGAAGGAAGCCGTGTGAAGGTAAGGAGCGTCATATGACAAGGCACTAAATGCTGCAGACCTAGGCTGCGCTAAGGGAACTTTCACTTCCACCACTCCCCTCCCACAAGCCTGGGACTCCTTCACGTCCTGGGGTGCTGGAATTCCTGGGTTTCCAGGGGAGTCACGGAAACCCTGGAATACAGCACTGTGGGAGACAGCTGGCAAACCCAAGGAGGGAAGAGCCGTTAGGAACGTGCTACCCCAGGCCCTTCCCACCTGTCTGGCGGCCTCATCGCCCTTTTCAGAAGCTGGGAGGGAAGCCATCTGGACCCCACTTCCCAAGATAAAACTCGAGCCTGGGAGGTCCTGTGCTCAGTGATGACTTAGAAGGAACCCAAGAGCTCTGTAAAAATGCAGATTGCGCACCACGACTTCCCTCCAACCCCACCCAGGAGTTAGGCGTGTTGGCAAACTAAAACTTATCTGTTCCTCAGTCTCCTCACCTATAAAATGGGTCTAGTCATAGTCGCCTACATAAAGGTTTTTTTCCCGACGATTAAATGAATGAATACAATAATGCACTTAGGATACATAGAAAATTCTTGATAAATGTGAGCTATCATTATTTTATTGGGTGTTCTGGGTGATCCTGTTGTAGGTGGTCTGCTCTGAGATGACCAGCGAGGTAGACTCGGCAGTGTTTCCTGTGGAGTCGCTTTCCCTGTGTGTTCTCCTGGGCAGTGTACTTGCTCAATTCCATGCTTTCCTTCCAGGCACAATGATGCTCAGCCTGGAAACCGTGAAGGCTCTTGAAAAAGAGAATGTTCATTCCAGTGCTTTCCTCTCCACCACTGTGATGAGCAGCCTGGATGAAGCCATGCAGTCACTGGAAATAGGTCAGGAGACTGTCCAAGAACCTGTTACCAAAACAGTGTGATTGTTGTGATTAGGGTCTCAGTGCAGGGGGTTCAGTCTGGGTCAGGAGCCTTTCCCTTAGAGCCTTTCCCAGTCTGAACTCTGCCTTTGTTCCTGTGGCTAAGGGGAAATAAGTATTGTTAGTGGTCTACACACTTTTCTTCCGCATAGACAGTTGTTTAAAGATTCAGATGTGAGTTTTAATAAAAAATCAACTTTAAAAAACATATAGAGGTATAGATTAGTATTGTCAAGAAAGGCAGTCTTGCTTTGCATGCTCCCAAGATGGAAAAGACCTAAGAACTGACAAATGGTTCTGCTTTTTCATAGTGTGTTGTATTAAGTGGTTGTGGCTAGGATCTTTAATGTCCCAGGGAGCTTTTGTAGATAAGGAAGAACTCTACCGTTTATTCTTTCATTAATGCTAATTTTGAAAAAAATGTTACATTGATGTTAAACAAGCTTTATAAACCCGATTGTTAAGCGTTGAAACATTGATGACAAGCTGATTCCATTCTCTTTGGCATTTAGTTAAAAAGAAGTCTGATGTTTCTTTGTGGTCTTTTTTAATAGCTTACATGGCAAATGAGTACATTAATGAGTACCAAATTTATTATGACTAGAACAAAAGCACCTATATGTTTCTTTATTATGCCTGTAATTCCAAATAGAATACCTTTCCTGATTTAAACAATTTTATTAGTTGCTTTACTTTCTCAGAGTATTACCATAAATAAAAGAAAAAGGATCCCATCTCAGCTCAACTGAGTTTGCATATCCTTGGTTCACTGACCAATTACTTCTGGGTCAGATCCCAAGAATACCATTTATTGAGCATTTGGTGTAGACCAGGTTCTGTTAAGTACTTTACATACATTATTTGACTTGATCTTCATAATAATCCTATGAAATCATAATCTATGAAAATAGATGTGATTATGCCCATTTTACAGATGAGGAAAGGACAGGGTGGGAACATCAAATAATGGGTATCCTGCCTCTTTGTCACTTTTCATGTTGATACATGTTCACACTACACTATAAACTCTTGATGGCATTAGGGATGGTGTTTCAGTTTTCTTTTACCCCTGAGGGCCTAGGCACGTAGTTAAACACTGGGTTATTGACTGTTAACAGTGATTATCTTCTTTACCAAGCAGTCAGCCCTAGTTAGTACAAATAATGGTGTCCATGAATAAAAACCAGGTCTACCCTGTGGCCATTTGATCATACATGAATCCCTGTATATGCTTGTTTATATTATATATGCCCTGTATATATTGTTTTTTCCCCATTTCCCTTAGCAATAACATGGTACTCCAGATCCAGCCTAAAGAACCCAGGAAGCGACTGGCTGGGTTTAAAAATGCCTCTGGCAGTAGGTGCCTGGGGCCCACCCAGGCAGCTCTGTTAGGAGTGGCCAGGGTTAGTCCCTAGCTCATAGGCTTAGGGTGAGTAAACAGGAGGTTCCAGGGAAACTCCTCTGGCTCTAGGTCATGTCACATAACCCGAGGACGGAAAGGCCAGGCTTCGCCTTGGGCCTCAGCAATGGCCTGCCACTTGGAAGACCTACCCAGGCATGAATGTGGAACGTTTCTTTACAATCTTGCATATCGTTCGGCTTGGCCACGATCAGACAGACTCCTAGGAATTAGGATTTGAGGTAGTCTCAGTCTAGGGCAGCATTCAGGTGCTTTGGGACCTCAGTCATCTGGTAGCTGGGGTCTAAGACTGGCCCCTTGCCACAGGAGCGTTCTTTCTGCTCTGCCTTGTCATCTTTGTCAGTAACCTCAGGGTTCTACCCTCGCCCCCTTCCTCACTCCTGGGAGTACCTGGGGGTATGGCAGAGAAAGCTTCCAGCTGGAGCTGCCGGGGCCCCCTTTTATAGTCAATAGTCACTTGCTATGGCCTTGGGACTTCCAAGTTTTTTGTTTTTCTCCTTAAATGATTCAGGCTTTGCTTGATAAGAGTTTTTGTCATACTATCTTTGTCATTCTAGGTATTAACCTGGCCTATTAATATTTAAAAATTTCTGTATCAAATTTGCATGGTAGCTGTTTTCTTAGGACATCCGACTAATCCATTATTACTGTGAGGTACCGTTGGACCATCTTTCCATTTTGTTCTTTTGTGCCTGATCATCACTGTTGCTCATCCTTCCTTGTTCTTGGTATAGTTCCAGCTTTTCCCATATTCCTTTGGCCTATTCACAGTTTACTAAATCCATCCTACACAGAGAAAATGTACATATTTATATTTGATAGCTATATCTATACTTAAGAAATAATTCCCAGATATTTACCTTCCTGCCAACAAATGTGAAGGTTAAACATATCCATTTATGTTAAATATATATATTTAACAATATATACAGGGCATTTGTGAATCACAATTATCTTTAAGTTTGTGCATTAACTTATCACTTAGGTCATGTCTAAGAGTAGGAGACTATAAGGGCAGAAAACTTTTCCCTTCTTAACCTTCTAGTTTCTTTGGTCTAATAATTAAAGTGATATAAGACAGATTAACAGGAGAAAAACAAATTTCGTATGTACAAGAGCCCCGAAGACATGAGACCCAAAGACATTCGAGCACTGGAAGCTTATATGCCATCCTGAGCTAAGGAGAAAGGGGTAGGGGTCTTAGGCTTCAAAGGGGAGAAGACAACTCACAGGAAAACAAGAATGTGAAGAGTGAATGTTTGGTAAAGAAATGTTTGCCTAGGGGCGCCTGGGTGGCTCAGTCGTTAAGTGTCTGCCTTCAAGTGTCTGCCTTTGGCTCAGGGAGTGATCCCAGGGTTCTGGGATCGAGCCCCGCATCAGGCTCTCTGCTCAACTGGGAGCCTGCTTCTTCCTCTCCCACTCCCCCTGCTTGTGTTCCCTTTCTCACTGGCTGTCTCTCTCTCTGTCAAATAAATAAAATCTTAAAAAAAAAAAAATGTTTGCCGAGCCTCGAGCCTCATAGATAAGTCTTTCTGATATAAAAAGTTATCGTATGGGTATCTATTGAAATTCTTTTAGGCAGTTAAGGGGAGGTGAAACGCTATTCCTGAATTTGCTGGGCCTCAGTTGTCTTCAGCCTAAAATAATCTCTATGCCCAAGTGGCATATTCTGGGGTATATTCTGGAGGCATATTCTGCTCCCCCTCAAGACTAAAAAGCTGATTGCCAGCTTTTATTTTTTTTTTAAGATTTTATTTATTTATTTGACAGAGCAAGAGAGCACAAGCAAGGGGAACAGTAGAGGGAGAGGGAGAAGCAGGCTCCCCGCTGAGCAGGGAACCGGATGCGGGGCTCAATCCTAGGACCCCGAGATCATGACCCGAGCCAAAGGCAGACGCTTAACCACCCAGGCGCCCCTGATTGGCAGCTTTTAGCCCAGGGTACAGCTTGGCAACGTTGAGCTCTACTCTAAAGTGTCCCTTGGTTCAGGAACCCTGATGTCAGTATCGTGAGCTGGTCCGATTCCCTGGAGAATCCTCAAGGATCCTACCTGGGTAGTAAAGGCTTGGCTCCAAAGTTCTGGGAGCCAATTAAGGGAAGAAGGCTAAGTACCTCAGCTTTCAGTAAGCAGTTGGTCTCTTAATCGTTTTGTGTAAGGTATAGTCTGTGCACCCTAACTTTCCCTTTGTTTTACTCTCCCCAGAGAATAACGTAGTTTCCTCAAACATCTTTCACTCAATTCTAGATGCCACAGTCCCCAGCCCCCAGCAGCCTCCAGGTCCTGAGCATTTTAGAACTCTACAACACAGGCTGGATTGGCTTAGCTGTTTGAGAAAGCCAAATCCTTAATCAGTTAGTCCGCCCGTCTTCCACCTTCCAACACGTTGCCATTTTCTTCTGTCGTGTGCTCCTTATTTCCTGGGTTTAACATCTTTTTTTTTTTTTTTTTAATCTCCTTACTGGAATCTAATGGTGTTTTAAATGTAAAATTAGATACATCTGTTCCATCTGCCACTTTCCCTGGAACCTCCGGCTGGGGAACATTTTTCTTTTTCCTAAAGTATATCCTTTAAAAGTTCCATTCATGAGGGTTTATTAGATGGCAAAGTTATTTTTCCTCCGGAAAAAACCTTCGTTCCACCTGTGTTCTTAAAAGGAAAGTTTTGCTAGATAAACAATCTTCAGCTGACTATTATTCTCTCTTAGCCCTTTAACGATCTTAGAGGGTCTGGCTGCCACTGCTAATTAAGATTTGTGCTTGGTCTAATTGTTTTTCTCCTGAAAAGGTTTTATGATGCACAGAGGTGAGAGAGTGCTCAGCTCCCCTCTCTTCCTCTTGGCAAATGTATGTCTCCACCCTTGTCTCGATGAACCCCTGGGCGCGCTTGTCCTTAGCTCCATGGCGAGCCAGTCGTTTGGGGTGAAGCTGTACACCTCCCAGATCTTGTCCCAAGAAACCTGGTATGCTTGTGGCAGTGGCAGCTGTGCCTGGGTAACTCACATTGTCAGGCACCCGATGTCCCTTGTTGAGGCCCATAGCAGCCATACGGTAGCACAAAGCCCCATGCTTCCTGGAAAGGTGGTCTAATTTTTTTAATCCCTGTGGTACTTGTCAGTATTTACCTCTCTTCATACTAGATTTTGTTTTTTACACTAATCTTTTTTTTTTTTAAGATTTTATTGATTTATTTGTCAGAAAGAGAAAGAGAGCACAAGCAGGGAGAGAGGCAGGCAGAGGGGGCAGCAGGCTCCCCACTGAGCAAGGAGCCTTATATGGAACTTGATGCCAGACTCCATCTCAGGACCCCGAGATCATGACCTGAGCTGAAGGCAGACACTTTACCAACTGAGCCACCCAGGCGCCCCTCTTTATAATAGATTTTATCTGTATCTTTGCTCTTTGTTTCTTGGTAAGGCTTAGCAGAATTTTTCTAATTGTTTTTAAATAAACAATTTTAGAATATTTAGATTATTTTAGAATAGCTTTAGATTTACAGACAAATTGTGAAGATAATACAGAGAATATCCATTTACCCCACACCGTTTCCTCTATTCTCCACATCTATTAGGATATGTTTACTAAAATTGTTAAAAATGACAACAGGCCCAATATGAAGTTGCTTATGCTAAAAGATTTTATTTGAGAGAGAGAGAGCATGCTCTCACATGAGAGTGCCAGG
Source organism: Ursus maritimus (assembly GCF_017311325.1). Classification (NCBI taxonomy): domain Eukaryota; kingdom Metazoa; phylum Chordata; class Mammalia; order Carnivora; family Ursidae; genus Ursus; species Ursus maritimus. The sequence goes on from NW_024425452.1 coordinate 25,678,777, forward strand.
ACGAGCAGGGGGAAGAGCAGAGGGACAGGCAGACTCCCTGATGAGCAGGGAGCCCATGCAGGCTCTGGGATCATGACCTGAGCCGAAGGCAGATGCTTAACTGACTGAGCCACACTGGCGGCCCTAAGACTTACAGTTTCAGCTTTCCCAGAAATAGAATCTTAAACCAATCAATCAGGAATTGCCCGGTAGCACCTAGTTAAATAATCTGCCTGATAGTTCCCCTTCCATTCCCTAAAGGATTAACTCTAATAACCAACCTGCGTTTTTGCCTAGTATAACTTCCTTGTTCCTCTTCCCTTCTGCCCTATAGAAGTCCTCCATTTCGTACGGCTCCATGCAGTTCCTTTCTATCCGCTAGATTAGATGCTGGCTGATTCCTGTCGATTTTTACTCAAACTATTAAAATTTTAATATGCTTCAGTTTATTTTTTAACACAACTGATGAACCAGTATGGGTACATTAACTGAATCCATACTTCATTCTGATCTTAGTTTTTACCAGATGTCCTTTTTGTGTTCCAGGATCCCACATTACATTTAGTTAGCACTTCACCTTAGGCCCCTCTTGGCTGTTAAAAGTTTTTCAGACTTTCCCTGCTTTTAATTACCTTGACAATTTTGAGGAGTATTGGTCGGGTATATTATCAGATGCCCCTTTATTGTAATTTGTTTGACTTTTTTCCCTCAAGATTAGACTGGAGTTATGGGGGAAGGCCACAGAGGTAACCTGCCACTTCACATCATATCAAAGGTACATACCATCAGATGACTTCACTTTCGATGTTGACCTTGATCACCTAGCCAAGGTAGTCTTCAACAGGCTTCCCCGCTGCACACACACACCCACCCCTTCCCAAACGGTACTCTTGGAAGAAGTCACTACATGCAGTCCACGCTTCGGCGCAAGGAGCTGTGCTTGACCTCCTCGGGGCACGCAGTATCCGCGTAAGCTGTTTGGAGTTCTGCATAGATTTGTCTCTTCTCCCTCATTTATTCAGTCATTTATTTGCATCAGTATGGATTCACATCTTACTAATCTTTTTTAAAAACCAGGTTTTGGTTTTGTTATTCCTATTTTGTGTTTCATATTCCATTGTTTTCTGCTTTAACCATTTTATTTGCTTTGTTTCCTTAAGATTATTCTGTTTTCTCTAATTTTTGGAACTGAATACCTCCTTTGTTTTCATCCTTTCTGATAACTGCAGTACGGGGAGGGATCTACAACTTTCCCCCGTCAACCCCTCCGTCCATTCAAGGATCTCTCTCGAGCTCTGGAACCACTGCCGGGTGGCAGCAGCCACTGCCAGGGCTTGTATGTCAGACTCAGGTCTGCTCTTGGCTGCTCTTTCTCTTGGGATATCAGGCTCCTCCAGCACTGGAGACCTTCCTGTTTTCAAAGACTGCCTATGAAGGATGTGCATCGGCATTGTAAATATCCCACTCTGAATTTCCAGGGGCTTGTTCTGCCATAGAAGGACAACTAGTTATTTGTTACTGATCTTGTTTTAAAGTCCTGGCAAGAACTCCACAAGCCCTGGCAAAGGCTGTACATGGACCCTAATGGTGTGGCCTCCATGCCCTTTTGCATGCTTATTACAAATTTTTCATGTCATTATTCAATTATTATTTCTATCTATCTATCATCTATCTATATCATCTACCTATTTATTTATTTGCCGGGGGCGGGGGGCAGCAAAGCAAGGTTTATTGAGCGGTAGCAAAGAGGTAGTACAAAGCTCCCAAGGAGGGAGGGGACTCGAGAGGGTTGCCCTCGATTATTTTTTTTTTAAAGATTTTATTTATTTATTTGACAGAGATAGAGACAGCCAGCGAGAGAGGGAACACAAGCAGGGGGAGCGGGAGAGGAAGAAGCAGGCTCATAGCTGAAGAGCCTGATGTGGGGCTCAATCCCATAATGCCAGGATCACGCCCTGAGCCGAAGGCAGGCGCTTAACCGCTGTGCCACCCAGGCGCCCCGCCCTCGATTATTATTTTTAAAAGAATTATGACATTTCCAAATTTGGGCAATTCCTAGTTCCCAGACCTGACCCCAAAGTTAGCCACCAGATGGAATGCAATCTTAATTACATTCCTGGCAAGTTCTTTAAAGGTAAATGAAAGGTCTTTTGCCTCAGAGATTTTAAGCTGTTTCCAAAGCTGTCCAATTTTTCAAAAAATTTCCTATAGATAACCATATTTAAAAAGAGAAAGGGCAAAGGGAAAAACTATTAAGCTTATCTATCTACATGATTCAGCAAGACCTCTTGCTCAAGACAGCAAGACTTACGAGTCATCTGAGTAGCCACGGAGAATTCTGTACCTACTCGCAGACTAATCCTGCAGCCAGATACCAGAATGGCACAGGGAGTAAGAAACCTTGTTCCTTGCTTAGTTTAGTTTAGTTTTGCCTTTTGCCATTGTCGTTTGTTTGTTTAAACAGTGAAGGAAAAATTTAGAACTGTAACAGAAATATATCAAAGGGGATATCCAAAATAGTCCCTTATACAGTTTACATAAGATGGTATTGGTAATAATTAGCTATTACCCACACTGACTTCTCACCCTCTGCTCTTGAGGCTTTCTTATCTTGAACTATATAAAAATTCAGAACTCTGAACTTCTTCCCTGTTTATACCTGAAATGACAGTCACTCACAAGATCAACTTTTTATCAGCTAAGGTACCGAGAGTCCCGCCTCTTCTGTTCTCTAGAGAAATAAGATGAGCATGCAGAACTTCTCCTGACAAAAAGCAGTATATAAATATTCTGAGGGACCATAATGCTTTCACCTTCCCACATTCCTCCTTCTGCTTGATAAAACTTGTCTAATCTCTCATGAATTGCCCAGCATAAATCCTGCTTTTCTGGGCTAAATTAGTGGCATTTTATCAAGCCTGTCTTTGTTCATAATGAAGAAAGAAACTTGAGTGTGGTGAGCTCTGGATTGTGTCAACCCAGTCACCTTCCAACAGTGAACCCAAGCTGAAGAGCCTGAGGCAGGAAGCCCTCAGCTGTCAGCAATATGGGCCCAGGCTCTAGTGACGAGAGCGGCCTCACGGAGGAATGCCTGCCCAAGGGATCCCGCATCCACTGCCCGGTGCAGGGGGAGCACACCCTCTGCCAGTCTGCCTTCCTCCCCCGACCCCGATGCTGATCCCTGATGAGCACCGTTCACGTGGGTGTGCATCACAGCGCCTGCTTCCCAGGAACCCAAACTGCAGCTCGTGGTGAGGCAAGACCGCCCAGGCTTCTTGACACTCTCGTGAACCGCCACTCACAGCTTCAGATCCATCAGAGAGAACTAGTTACCAAGTTGGTGTCACACAATTCCAGTCAAAAATAGGGTAAAAAAGTCAAAACTTGACATTGTCTGCTAGGCTTTTTCATTCCTCACTTCAGGCAGGATGTAACGGAGTCAAAGGTTTGGAAGCATCCACTCTCCTTGTGTCCTGGCCCCTTCCAGAAGAGTATTAGAGACCAAAACCGGGGCGGGGGGTAGATGTTCATAAGAATGCTGACGGAGAGGGAGGGACGCCTGGGTGGCTCAGTCGGCTAAGCCTCTGCCTTTGGCTCAGGTTGTGATCCCAGGGTCCTGGGATCGAGTCCTGCATTGGGCTCCTTGCTCAGTGGGGAGCCTGCTCCCTCTGCCTGCCGCTCCCCCTGCTCGTGCTCTCTCTCTCTCTCTGACAAATAAATAAATAAGATCTTAAAAAAAAAAAAAAAAAAGAATGCTGATGGGGAACAAACCGCACTGCTGCTCTTGAGCCACTGTTTGTGATAGAGCTAGAAAAAATAATTTAGGTGTGAATTCACTATATTTCTTATAGAATGAAGTATCATTAATCTTACGACTACCTCACTGACAGAAGAGTTGGTGGAAGGAGGATAAGAGAAATGCAAATTGATGACTTCTGTTCTGAGGAAGATGAGGCAAGGACATTGGCTGAGCATTAAAAGGAAAAGAGGTGAAAACTAGTTCTGAAGAGAATAGAGGGTACCAGAAAAATCCAGGCAAACTGGGAGGGCCATTTGAGATAGATGATCTTGCAGTTCCACTCAAAAACCCAATAGGTCCTTCTGTGGAAAATGACAAGCTGATTCTAAAAGTATTTGGAAATAAAAAGGGCTAAGACTAGCAAAGACACTCCTGTAGAACAAAAATAGGGAGGTAGAGCTTTTCTGCTACCTGTCTAGACCCTTTTAGACATTTTTAAAACTGCAGTATTTAAGACAGTGGGTTTTGGCATGAGAATAGACAAATAAACCAATGAAACAAAGGAAAGCACACTAAAACATAGACTTCTGCACGTATGGGGACTTGATTTACAGCAGAAGAGGCACTTCAGGGAAGTAGGGAAAGCACAGTCTTATACATCAATGGTGCTGAGGCAACTGAATATATCATTTAAAAAGGAAAGGAAAGGGGGCACCCGGCTGGCTCCTTTGGAAGAGCATGTCACTCTTATTCTTGGGGTTGTGAGTTTGAGCCCCATGTGGGGTGCAGAGATTACTTAATACAACTTTTAAATAGATGATAGATAGACAGATGATAGATGGATAGGAAATGAAGAAATGTGATCCTACCTCAAACTATACACAGAACAATTTGGAGGAGAGGGAAGGGAGGTGGTTGTGGTTATAAAAAGGGCAACACAAGGGATCCTTATGGTACTGGAACTGTTCAGTACCTGGACTGTAGTGGTGGATACACAAGCCTATAGTTGAAAAAACTGTATAGACCTGAAGTCACACACACACATACAAACAAGTACAAATAAAATGGGAAGAGGTCTGTATCAATGTCAATATCCTGGTTGTGATATTTTACTAGTTTTTCAAAATATTACCATCATGGGAAATTGGTAGAGTGTACAAAGAATCTGTGTTACTTCTTACATACAACTCTTTGTGAATCTAATTATCTCAGTAAATTTTTCAATTAAAATATAGGTTATATTTAGATTATAGGTTAAATGCAAAAGGCAAAACAATAAAGTTTCTAGAAGATAAACAGGGTCTTTTGACCTCACGGACAGGAAAAATTTATTAAACAGGACACAAAAAGCACCAACCATAAAAATTAAAGGGCATTAAAATTTAAGAATGTTTTCAAATGATACCATTAAGACCACAGAGCAGAGGATATATTCACAACACATGATGAACAAAGGGCTCATATCCAGAATATATAAAGAGCTCCAACAAATCAGTAAGAAAAATATAGACAACCCAATCAAAAGGTGGGGAAGAGACAAGCAGGCACTTCACAACAGAATAAAACTACCAAAGGTGTTCAGTTTTATTTAGGAAAATATGAAACAAAACCACTGTGAGACACCATTACTTGCCCATGGGAATAGTTACATTTACAACTGAAAATACTGATTGGCGAAGACGCTGAACAATGTGGACTCTCTTACACTATGTTAGGAAAAGTGTAAAGGACGAATTTAGAAAATACTTTGGCATCAGCTTTTCAAGTTTGAAAAATATGCTGACTCAGCGCTTCTACTCCTAGGCATACCACCTGGTATAAGCCTCTAGTACGGCCCTACCCCCAAGAGACACACGGGCTTGTGCACGTGCGTGTACACTGGGAGACTGTTAGGGACTGAATTGTGTCCTCCCCAAGAGCTAGGACCTAATTCAGTTTACATGAGGTCATAAGATCTGATAGACTGGTGTCCTCATGAGAAAAGAGACACCAGGCTCAAGCTCATGCACTTACTCTTGCTCTCTCCACACACTCAGAGGAATGGCCGTGTAGGACACAATGAATAGGCAGCCATCAGCAAGCCAAGAGGCCTCACCGGAAACCAACCTTAACAGCACCTTGGATCTGGGATTTCCAGCCTCCAGAACTGGGAGAAAATGAGTTTCTGTTGTTTAAGCCCCTCAGTCCGGTATTTTGTTATGGCGGCCTTAGGTGACAAATACAAAAACATACAAGAGTGTTCACTGTAGCATTCATTATGATAGCCCCAAATTGGAAACAACTCCTCAACCCATCAGTGTTAGAATGGATAAATGAATTGTGGCATATTTCTATAATGGAATATTATATGACAAGGAAAATAAAACAGCTTAGGCAACAAAATGGATAAATCTCGTGCTGAATAAATAAAGCTAGACGGGGCGCCTGGGTGGCTCAGTCGGTTAAGCGTCTGCCTTTGGCTCAGGTCATGATCCCAGAGTACTGGGATCAAGCCCCACATCAGGCTCCATGCTCAGCGTGGAGTCTGCTTCTCCCTCTCCCTCTGCTGCTCCCCCTGCTTGTGCTGTCAAATAAATAAATAAAATCTTTAAAAAATCTTTGCCTTCCCTAAGCTTATAAAGATATTTAAAAAATAATAAGTGAATGAAGCTAGACATGAAAGCAAACGATATGTATTTAACATCCATTAAAAAAGCAAAACTTAAGTGTCAGGTTTAGGAATGAATGCTTAGGTTGATAAAATTACAAAGATGAGGTGATTACCATAAAAGAACTTTCGTGAAGAAGGGTAGTGACTGGGAAAGGCACAAGAGGGACTTCTAAGGTACTTGTTGACAATGGTCTATCTTTTTTTAATCTAAATGATTAGTACATGTATGGTCACATTGTGGTAACTCGTTGACTAGACATTCATGTTTTGCACTTTACTACTATATTCGACAATAAAAATTTTAAATATTTCTGGGAATGACAAAGTATCAAAAAAACCACTTTTCTAGAAATTCGTGTTACAAATGCTCTCTCACTAGAAGGTTAAAAATTACCTAAATGCCCATCAGCTGAGACCAGCAAAACAAGTCATCTTAAAGTCATAATACAACATCTATATAATGAAATATTATTTAGCATTTTTAAATGGTTTATTTCTATATGTACTGATATGGAAAAATCTCCAAGATAAAATTATGTTTAAAATATACAGATCAGGGGGGCCAGGGGGGCTCAGTCTGTTAAGTGTCTGACTCTTGGTTTCAGTTCAGGTCATGATCTCAGGGTCGTGACATCAATTCCCACATCGGGCTGGCGCTCAGCACGAAATCTCCATGGGATTCTCTCCCTTTCCCTCTCCCTCCCCTTCTGTCTTTACCCCCCACACACACTCTCATGCTCTCTCCCCCCCAAATAAATAAAATCTTTTAAAAAAAATAAAATACACACATCAATATATGAAATGTGTTGCCACATAGTAAGATACACATGTGCATATACAAACACATGATGTTCATTTGGGTATTTTAGATCCTGTGGTGCCAAAAAATAAGGAAATGCTTAAAAAAAAGAAAAAAAGGGGGCGCCTGGGTGGCACAGCGGTTAAGCGTCTGCCTTCGGCTCAGGGCGTGATCCTGGCGTTATGGGATCGAGCCCCGCATCAGGCTCCTCCGCTATGAGCCTGCTTCTTCCTCTCCCACTCCCCCTGCTTGTGTTCCCTCTCTTGCTGCCTGTCTCTCTCTGTCAAATAAATAAATAAAATCTTAAAAAAAAAAAAAAAAAATCTAAAAAAAAAAAAAAAAAAAAAAAAAAAAAAAAAAAAAAAAAAAAAAAAAGTCACATGCTCTACCAACCGAACAGGCCAGGCACTCCTTGAAACTAAAATTTTTAGTAAAATCTTTGTGAGGTCAAAGACATAATGAGTGGTTGCTAGATTTGACTATAAAAAGGCACTGAGCCTAATGATGGGTTCAGGTTTCACAGAACCACCTTATGAAACAATGTCCAGTTTCCTTCCAGAATCCATCAGTTACCAATATGTCTGATCTGGGATGGTTTTATTTTCCTTCTGAGATCTTAAAAATTTACTGAAACCTGAAGAAAGCAGAAACATATTTCCTGGTAATATTATTACAACTCGGGGGGGAGAAAAAATTATATACACATATAAAACAACTGGGCTCCACTCAGGTATTAAAATAAGTATAGACATAATGAAGAAACTAAAGTCTTGAGACTAGCATTTCTCTAACTGGTTTTAATGAAACTTATCATCTCTTTTGCATTTACTGTAATTAAAGGGCAAGATAACATAAGAGTCTAGATCCAACTGCAACTCTGCCACTCACTGGCTGTGTGACCGTGGACAAGTTGCTTAGTTTCTCTGTGTCCAAGTTTCAAGAGAATGATCGATTGTTTTGAATATCAAATAAGATCACACATCTAAAACAGAACATACCTAGCACTTAAACTCTCAAATGTTAGCCAATGTATTTCGAAAACCTTTTGGTTCCTTTTTAAAGTTTTTAGCATTTAAGAGAATCTAAAATATTAGATTTGTGACTTAATTAAATTTTAGAAGTTTCATTCAAAATATCTGAACATTTTAAAATCTGAGATTACACTGTAAATACATACATTTTGATATATTAGCTATGAAGTAGTATGTAAGTTTTTAGTTTTTTTAGAGAAATGTTAATAGTCTTGGAATTAGTAATCGGATATCAAACAGGTATATGTAAGAGTATTCTTTTTAGAAAGCAGAACAAATCTCTCCACAAAGCCCCCTGAATCCTGTTACATATGCTCCTCCACCTCCCAGGAGCTGGTCCCTCCACTCTGGGTTACATCCCTGTTGCTTTCATGAGCACCTGAAGGCCTCAATTATCCCCATCTGCCTATAGATGGTCATCTCTGCCCCCACCCAACATTCTGCCTTTTTCACAGCAGACAACAAGTTCTTTCTCCATTGCCAATTACTTCTTTGTTCCCCACCTCAACACAAAGGATCCAGGTTTGGGGGAACCTGGGTGGCTGCTGGTTAAGCTTCTGCCTTCGGCTCAGGTCATGATCCCAGGGTCCTGGGATCGAGCCCCGCTCCTTGCTCAGCAGGAAGTCTGCTTGTCCCTCTCCCTCTACCCCTCTCCTCCCCAGCTCATGCTCTCTCAAATAAAGAAAGAAAAATCTTCATTAAAAACAAAAAAAAAAGTATCCAGGTTTTACTACCCAGGAGCTTCCTCAGTTCTGCTTACCAAAAAAGTCCACTAGACACACTTCACGTGCATCTCCATTTAAGTTCTTCAACCCATTCCAACCTAGTTTCTAAGAACCTCACAACAGCAACTGAACAGTTCTACAAAAGCTAGCAGAGAGCCCTGTGTACACAAACCAAGGATCAACTCTTTGCCCTCATCTGGCTGGACTGCTGGACAGTATTCCCAACAGACAACTCCCTCCTTTAAACTCTGCACACTTACTGGTAGGGACCCAGGCAAGAAAGAGAGATTGATTCTAGAGCAGGGGGGATTGGGGAACTACTCCAAAAAAATTTCACACAGGCCCCCAAACTGTGAGAAGCTAAAATCACTTTTTGAAAACACTTTTGTCTTTCCCCCATCACAATCTGGTAGGAACACGGATCATCACAAAACCAGTGAAAATTATTTATTATAAAACCGTTGAAACGTCTCTTAAAAATTTGAGTGTACAAAAACTTGAAGGTGACACAATTAAAAACAGTTGCCCCCACACCCATCCCCAGTTTTCATGGCACAAAAACAAAACTGGATGGAGCCTTGCCTCCTATGTCCAGGCCAGCACTTCTGCAAGCAATGTCATTCCTGTCCTGAGGTCAGCCACAAGCACGTCGTCTGGTTAAGGGATCCTGGACAGGCCCCAGCCTTAAACTGAGCACCCCCCAAGTCCACGCAGAACTTAGCAGCCATCTGGTCCGAGCTCTGGCTTTAAAAAAAAAAAAAAAAAAAAAGCACCTGGTCTCCAGCGTGTTTTGTGGAGATGACCTTGGAGTGGTGGTGGAGATGACCTTGGAGCGGTGGTTTTCAAACTTTGGCACACATCAGAATCACCTGGAGGGCTTGTTAAAACACAAGTTACCGAGCCCCACCTCTAGAGTTCCTGATTCTGTGGGTCTGGGGTGGGCGCCGGAGTTTGCTGACTCTGCTGATTGGTAGACTATGTTTTGAAATCCGCTGTCCTAGTTTATCTTTGGTGGGCAGCCCACAAAAGAGATTTGGCAAAAGATGGTTCCCTAAAGGAGGTGTCCGGAGAACTCTTGGGGAACTTCTAACCCTGGCGTGCACACAAAGCCCCACTGAATCCTCACCCTTCCGGCCTCCTGTTACATGTGCTCCTCCACCTCCCAGGAGCTGGGATTTTCACCATTTCGGTCTAGCTCCTTCCCAACTGCATCTCATTTTCCTACTCAGACGCCGGACTCGCACCCAGGGATTTTTAGATTTAGTGTTTGTTTTCAGAACTGTCCCATACCCTTACACTAAAGAACTAAGTGAGCCAGAAACATGAGGGAAGCAAACCTCCACCTGCCCAGATCCCTGGGCAAATGAAGTGTTCCGTACCAGGGCCCCTGAAGCTACTCACCTCGATTTTCGCGGATCCGAAGCTGAAAAGCCATTGTCCTTATCAGGAGCATCGCAAGGTACTGGTAAGACCATCCGATAATGAACATCAGCACTCTGCATCCTGGGAGGGCATTCCCCAGGATTAAGACCTCGAACCACCTACTGAACGCAGTCAGCAGCTCGCCATCCGGGCCTGTGAAGGGATGGGGGCGCTGAGCCACCGCCGCCGACAGCCCTGGGTACCGCAAGGCCAGCCGGCAGGAAGGGGCCAATTCTGAGGTTTAGGTTACGAAAGAAAGGAGCTCTCAGGGTCAGAATCCACCCAGACTGTATCGATGTGTAGTTTAGAGTTCCAGGAAATTTCGAGGGCCACTGGATGAAGGCCCCCACCCCGTGAAAGGGGTAACATAGGCGGGCACCCGAAAAGTTGCGACTCGCGTGACTTGGAAGGGCAGGAGCTCCGCGCGCACTACCAAACAATGTTGGTGACATCCATGACTCGACGTAAACGATCTCTGGGTTGTGGCTGTCATCTAACGACGGAGCTGCGAGCCACGTGCCTCCCTGGCCGCCGGGATAGGGGGCGCGGCGCGCGGTCCTTTTACTGCGCGCTGGACCCGCCCCTTCCGCGGCCGCGCCTCTGCCCCGCACCTGAACTGAAATCCTGGCAGCGGACTCGCCCGCCCGCTGTTTCTTCTACCCTCGAAACGGGCATTTCCCGCTCTCAGTCGCCGCCTGTGCCACTCGGTTAGCCCACCCTCCGTCTAGGGGTCGTGGAATAATCCACAGTTCCGCCAGGCTCAGAGTTTGCGAGGGCCTCCGGCCTGCGGTTCTCCCACGTGCGGCTGGCACCGCTAGGACCGGGGAACCGGGGGCAGGAAGTGCCATGGGCACCGAGGGACCAGCTGGCTGGGGTGTCGAGCAGAGGGAATCCGGAAAAGGGGGTAGGGAGAGAAGGCTTAAGAGTGGAATTCATGCCGCCTCTTAGAATGCCACCATCTTCATAGCCTCCACGCCTTCCAGAAGGCCCTTCTCTCCTGGTCGTGCGAGTCCCGGCAGCCGCGCAGGAAGCACACCTGCCCTCCGGAGAGAACCCGCAACCACACTCAGATCCTGGCCGTGGGACTTAGAGCAGCGTTGACTGACGGCTGAAATCATGACCACCTAAAACCGAAGCTCCAAAAACTGAGACAACTAGTTTGAAAAGAGGGGAGTTTGCACTTGGAGCAAAGGCCCTGTGGCTGGAAGGTCTGAGCTGTCAGTAAGGTATCAGATTCCCCTATGTGGACATTCTATCTTACAGACTCAAACTTCCACCCAGACTGGGGGTGAACAGAAAGCAGATGCCGGAACAAAGCGACCCTGCCGGAACCTTCGAGGCAGGTGAGCTCCGCCCCGGGCACTACGTTCCGGGTCCCGCCCCCCCCCCTCCCGCCAGCCCCACGCCCCTCCTGTGCTCTGCTCCTGGGCAGCTCCCAACATTTACGGTGCTCAGCAAGGCTCGGCCTCCCTCGCTTCTCCGACCCAGAAGCCGGGTAATGCCTGGCGATCAACGATACCGTCAGACCCAGAGCAGGATGTGGACCGAGCGCAGCAGGTAGCGAGCCCCAGTCCTTGGCTCTTTGGAACCATCTCAGCGTTAGGTTGAGCCAGGTTCACCAGCCTGGAGGATTTGGGTAAAACTTATCATCCGCCTTTAAACCACGGATCTGGGCGCCTGGGTGGGTCAGTCGGTTAAGCCACAGACTCTCGGTTTCCGCTCAGGTCCTGATCTCTTGGGGCGTGGGATGGACCCCCACGGGTTCCGGCCCAGCGGGGAGTCTGCTTGAGATCCTCTCCCTCTGCCCCGCCCCCCAATAAATAAATAAAACTTAAAAAAAAATAAACCTCTGATCAACTGTGAAACACACATACTTGGTGTTTGTGTTGTGGTTGTGTAACTGCTGCAATTCACATGTAAGTGGCGTTATTTCAACGGGTGGAGTTATGTGTTGGGAGTTTTTTGCAGGGTCTGTAATAATTTCCCGGACCTCGCCTTTATCAAGCACGGGGTCTTTTACTCTCCTTAGCACAGATTATTTTTCCTATTTCATTCTGACAAAACTAAATATTTCTCGGTTTTCCCCTCTGCCTTGTAAGGCAAAAGACCTCCTCACCTTAGACAAAGTACCTCTCCTTCAATCACCAGCACACTTTCTCACCCCTTCCTTTGAGCCTTCACCTTACCTTCTGTCTGCGACCATGCTGGAATTTTCAGGTCTGTGTATGCTCGTTCACGCTGTGGCCCAAGAGGCTGAGCGACAGCTGCTGGTAGACACTGCAGCCCCCTATCGGCAAGTGTGCGTTTGGATGGCTCCTGGCACACGAGCAGGACTACCAGAAGTGCCCGAACAACCTCCATGGTTCACCATAAGCCTACTAACAGCCGGGAAGTAAGAACAAACTGGGAAGGTAGTATATGGGATAGCACTAGGCTGACCTTAAAGTCCTAATTTGGTCATTTACATGTTGTTTGATCTTGGGCAATTTACTTACGAGATTGGGTTTTCCAGCCTAAAAAGGAAAATAATCATCTTTTCCTTGAAAGAATTAGAAAGAAAAAAAAAGAGTTTAAGTACTGGAGGACTATTAGGCATAAACTATCGCTGGTGTTAATTTTACATGTCAGTGTTTACATGTCAGGAAAAATGCCTCCCCTGTCTTCCTCACACACAATCCACTCCTCCATCGGTGAGTAAGAAAGGACGGAGGCAGCCTCTTCTTTTAATGTACCCGCCTTCGCACCCTGCATTTACAACAGCTACTTTTAAGATACAGCATTACTGAGCCAAAGGCACTAAAGCACATTTTTAAAGACTAGCTTCTCTCCTGTCATTGATGCTTGATGTTACATGGATTAATGGGTCTAGGACCCAAGGTCAAAATTCAGACAATCACAGAATTTTATAGACTCATAATTTTTCAGTGATTTCAAGGTCACTGACCCCAAAATAAGGTAGGGCATACTAACTACAGCAAGGGATTTACTTCAGATCCATACTAGAGTCATGGAGTCTGGGCAAGTCTCAAATTTGCATACATAACTCTCAAAAAATTCTCTTAAGGCAGCACTGTCCAGGAGACCTTTCCTTTTGCACTGATGGAAATATATATTTGTGTTGTCCAATATGTTAGCCGCTAGCCACATGAGGCTACTGAGCACTCGAAATATGGCTACTGCTTTAAGGAATGGAGGAATTGAGTTCTTTTTTTTTTTTTTTTTTTTAAGATCTATTCATTTGGGGGAGGGCGAGAGAGGGGCAGAGGGAGAGGGAGAATCCCAAGCAGACTCTCCATTGAGTGCAGAACCCAACTCGGGGCTTGATCTCACAACCCTGAGATCATGACCTGAGCCAAAATCAAGAGTCAGATGCTTAACCAATCAGCCACCCAGGCACCCCAGGAACTGAGTTTTTTAATTCAATCTAATTTAAATTGTCACATGTGACTAGTAGCTACTGTATTAGTGCAATTCTAAGCAATTCATTACCCCTCCCAAAAAATTAATAAGCATAGATTTAGACTTGAGAAAAATTTTTCATAGGGGCGCCTGGGTGGCACAGCGGTTAAGCGTCTGCCTTCGGCTCAGGGCGTGATCCCGGCGTTATGGGATCGAGCCCCACATCGGGCTCCTCTGCTATGAGTCTGCTTCTTCCTCTCCCACTCCCCTTGCTTGTGTTCCCTCTCTCGCTGGCTGGCTCTATCTCTGTCGAATAAATAAAATCTTTAAAAAAAATTTTTTTTCATAAATATATAATAATCCAAAATTAAATAACAAGATATTAAATTGAAACAAATCCTTTCAATGTTTCTCCCTACTGAATGAATTACAGACACAGCTTTCCAAAAGAACAACAAAATCCAAGATGAGGGGAGAGGACACTGGAATAGAAAAGCAAAGTTGGAGATGTGTTTGTCAGCTTTTCCTTTTGTTACACATACAACAAAGAACCACAAAATCTCAGTGACTCACAACCACAAAGGTTTCTTTCTCTTATTAATCTGTAAGTTGTCTTCACTCTTGGATCAGCTAACAGGACAGCCTCCATGTAAGACATGCAAGTCATATGGCAGATAAGAAGACAGATAAATGTGATGGGTCTTGAAACATCTTCACATTTCATTGGCCAAAAGATGTCAGGCTTTGCCACGTGACATGAATAGACTAGGAAGTATATATACTCTCCCCTCAGGAAGGGGCACCAAGGAAGAAATAAAACAGCCTACATGTCCATCAGAGAAAATATGTGAATAAGTTATACAATGTATTAGAAAGCAACAAAATCTTTGCTACCTCCATACAATGGACTATTATTCAGCAATGAAAAGAAATGAGCTACCAAGCCACAGAAAGCTATGGAAGAACCTTAAATGCATTTGGCTAAGTGAAAAAAAACCAGTCTGAAAATGTGACACACTGTACAATTCTAACTATATAACATTCCAGAAAAGGCAAATCTATGTGACAGTAAAAAAAAATCAGTGGTTGCAAGGGGTGTGGGGAAGGGATGAATAGATGGAGTACATTATTAGGGTAGTGAAACTACTCTGTATGATATGATAAAGGTGGGTACATGACATTATTCATTGTCAAGCCATTGAACTTTACAACGCAAAGAATGGAACTTTATGCAGATTAAAAAGAAATCACTGGGGCGCCTGGGTGGCTCAGTCAGTTAAGCATCCGACTCTTGGTTTCGGCTCAGGTCACGATCTCAGGATCTTTGAGATGGAGCCCCGCTTCGGCCTCAGAGCCTGCTTAAGATTCTCCTGATTCTCTCTCTCCCTCTGCACCCCCGCCCCCCCTTGCCCTGAGGAAGAGGAATGAGGAGGGGGAGAGGGAAGAGGAGGAGGGGGAGGGGGAAGAGAAATCATTTAGGAGCTTTGGGGGAATCCCATAAAATAAATCAGAGTGTGACAAGAGAATCTAACTGTATTGCAAATGTATGAAACAAGTCATTGGAAGGGGAAGGAAGGGAAAGGTGCTGACAGACGTAACTTTGAAAATGAATGAAATCTGCAAAACTAAAAGCAAAAGAAACTGCACAGAAGCTATGTACTCTAGTTGATAAAGCTGTTTCCCACGCAGGTACAAATTAACAGTTCTGATACTGCTGTACATACACACTGGACCGGAACAATTAAGTTGGTGGATGGTGGGAACCAGGTTTCTCATTATTGGAGTAGGAATTTACAAATAAGTAATGATCTATATCACATAGAATGATCTATATAGTAATGGATTCGAGTTGGAGACATCAGTAAGAACTCGTGTTTAATTTAATAGATACAGATGGTTAATATATAAATATTTGTAGATATATATACGTTAGTAAACACTTAATATTTCTTTGCTCCATCAACTGAGACAGCCTAAAAGAAACAACATGCCAGTAGCAACGAGCCCATCTAGCACCCAGATTTTGGTTTCTGATACCATTCTCCATTAATAAGGCTCATTGGAAAATTGGCTGGTTCTAGGACTGGGCAGGAAATATACAAAATAAGCCTGGAGTATCTTGAAGTGCCATAAAATAAAGAAGTTTTAGACAGATAGCGACAGATCGATAGATAGACAGACAGATGTACATTGAAGGAACACAGGAGCCAACTGAAACAGTTCCCAATGGCCAAAACTAGAATAATTTGAACTAAATAAATAAATATTGGATTATAACCCAAAGTATAAAATAAATACCCATGAGTCTATACAGATATAAATGATCACATAAAATAATAAAGGCAGAACAGACAAGTCTATGCAGAAGAATATCAAATGAACCTTAAGTGTGGGCTGTGCCTGCTCACCTCCTTCCTACGAGTACAGATGGAAGGGGGGCAGCGCACGGCGGAGAGAGTGCCTCTGCAGTAGAGAATCCTGACAAACACTACCGGGGACAGGCGATCAAGGTCAACGTCGCAGTCATAAATCATACTGACAGTATACATCTTTGACGTGATGTGATGAAAAGGGCACTCGACCTCTGTGATGCTCCCCTAAAACCCTGTAACTCCAGTCCAGTTGTGAAGAAAAACGTCACACAAATTCCAGTATAGGGGCAGCCTTAGGTAAACCTGACTGTCAAGGTCATCAAAACCCGTAAAAATCTACAAAGATGTCACCGTCAAGAGGAGCCTAAGGAGACAATGATAATTAAATATAACGTATCCTGGATGGGATCCTGAAACAGAAAAGGTATAGTAGTAGGTAAAAAAAAAATTTTAATCTGAATAAAGTATGTACTTATTTAATTATAATGTGTCACTACTGGTTCATTAATTAAACAAATACAATTTGTTAACAATGTATATGGTACACTTAAGAGTAGGAGATATTAGTAACAGCAGAAACTGGAGGGTATGTGGTGTGGAACTCTACTATCTGCTCAAGTGTTCTCTATATCTAAGCCTTATAAAAAATAAAATCTGTTAATAAAAATTAAATAGAAATATTTATAAACGAAATATGTCTAGAACTTGCCTCAATATCTAGAGACAGGGAAGACAGGAAAACAAGATTACTGATAATTATTGAAGCTGGCTAATAGAATATTACACTGTTCCCTCTACCTCTATGTTTAAATACAGAAAGTTTAAGAAAAAAGAATGACTTAAATCTATATGCCCAGATATGGGAAACAAAAGAAGTCTGAGAGTAGGTTATGAAGAAGAGTGGGTTAGGAAAAGGAATTTACTTATCATCTTATATCCTCTGTACTGTTCATGTTTGTACATGTGTGTTAAAAATAGATTAATCTCGTAATTTGGCACACTCCCTACGGAAGAAGAAAAGCCCAAATGACAACAATTACATTTTTAGTTGATTCTTCAATCTCAAGGTGTCTTTTTAAACCTTTTACACAGAATAACAGGCTTCCTTGTAATGAGCAGACCATAAATCCCACGAATTTCCTGCCTATATTTTAGCAGTCCAGCTGGTTTACCTAGCACCTGCCTGGAAGAGTGTGTAATACAGACTCACTGAATTAAAAAAACAAAACAAAACAAAAAAAACCAATTACATCTTGTTTCAGAAAAAGTTTTGTTTTATATAAAATACATCATTTTTTGATGCAAAGGGAAAATAAATCTTCCTACCTGCCAGCCTACCATACTGTTTTATAAAGTGGGATTGAGGAAGGTGGTAATGAAATCTTGGAAAACATTCTAATAACTGAAAAGGCCCCACAAAAGTACATTTACAGAGAATAAAGGTGCCCCAAATAAGCAAAGTGCTGGGAGTTTGGGGTGTTTTTGTTGTTGGCAGTTGATGTTCTGGATTTGTTTTTTCTGGAATTATAGCAGATGCTGTGGTCACTGCTCCCCTTCTGCAGAGCCAAGATTCTAAGCAGCTCTTGTACCAGGAAGCTCTTGCACGAGCCAGACGCAGCAGGTTTAGACATCCAATTATTACTAAATAGTATCCTGAGTACCAAATAAAAGGATCTTCACCAAAAAAATTTTTTGAATAATATCTGTCTATAAAGTTCTCAATCTTACACTCACTGCTATTTAAAAGAAACAGGGGTGCCTGGGTGGCTCAGTCATTTGAGCATCCAACTCTTGGTTTCGGCTCGGGTCCTGACCTCAGGATTCTGGGATCAAGTTCCGGGTGGGGCTCCGCATTCACCGGGGAGTTCTGCTGGAGGATTCTCTCCTCTCTCTCTCCCTCTGCCCCTCCCCCTGCTCACACACACACACACACACACACACACACACACACTCTCTCTCTCTCTCTCTCTCTCTCAAATAAATAAATAAATCTTTAAAAGGAATAATCAGTTTAGGACCTGGTAAAGAAAAGCGTTCTTGATCTTTGGCTGGCAAAGTTACCTAAACCATCTTAGACCAACTGCAGAAGCCAGACGGAACACAGAACTCCCCAGACCCTGAGCGCAGCTGTGAGGCTTGGCCACAAGAAGTGATAGTTATTTTGGCTGAAACATGAGTGGTAGATGAACTTGAAAGCTCTTCCCTTTCCTCTTTATCCTTTATATACTTGATGATCTGTGGGGAATTTTAAGAAGACTGCTTTGAAAAAGTGTCTCAAAAATTATAAGACAAGGCGGCTAGCCCACCAAGTCAGTAGAGCATAAGATTATTGATCTCAGGGTTGTGAGTGTGAGCGCCACATTGAGGGCAGAGTTTACTTAAAAAAATAAAATAATTTGGGGCGCCTGGGTGGCTCAGTCGTTAAGTGTCTGCCTTCGGCTCAGGGCGTGATCCCAGAGTCCTGGGATCGAGCCCCGCATCTGGCTCCTCCGCTGGGAGCCTGCTTCTTTGTCTCCCACTCCCCCTGCTTGTGTTCCCTCTCTCGCTGGCTGTCTCTCTCTCCGTCAAATAAATAAATAAAATCTTTTTTAAAAAAATAATAAAATAAAATAATTTAATAAAAGTTTAAAAATTAAAAAATTAAAATAAAATAATTTAAAAAATTGTAAGGCAAAGGCCACTTTACCTCTTAAATGGGACATCCAGAAATAGGGTACGTAAGAATCAGCATAAGTAATATTCTAGCTCTACCTAGTGGCCAACATTGGGATTAACTCCTGAAACTAGAAATTTGCCAAATTTGCAAAGATGTGAACGTTCTTAAAAGAAAGGGGGGAATGTCCATATGTTAGGTTAAAAGGGCAGTAGGTAAAGCAGGAGTGGCCAAATGTTCAATATGGCAGGGCTTGTGCTTTTCAGCTATGCTCTTAAAAGATGCCCAAGAAGAGTTGACTGTTGACCCTGTATTGTAGAGCTAAATATAAAGAGAGTTGGCTATTTAGGAAACCCTTGCAAAGAAGAGGGTCTGGAAGAGCAGAAAATCCTCGTAGCCAGGATTGCCAGATAAAATACAAGATGCCCAGGGGCACCTGGGTGGCTCAGTTGGTTAAGTGGCTGCCTTCAGCTCAGGTCATGATTCCAGGGTCCTGGGATCGAGCCCTGCACCGGGCTCCCTACTCAGCGGGGAGCCTGCTTCTCCCTCTCCCTCTCCCTGCTGCTCTGCCTACTTGTGCTCTCTCTCTCTCTCTCTCTAAAATAGGTAAATAAATAAACAAAATCTTTAAAAAAAAATACAAGATGCCCAGTTTTATTTTAAATTTAGATAAACAAATAATTTTTTATATGTTTCAAATACCTAAAACTTAAGAAGTTCTTTTCAACAAATGAGAGATTGCGGGGTGGGGAAGGGAGGGTGGTCTGGATGGGAGGTGAGAGAAATGGGTGAGGGTGTCAAAAGGTACAACCTTCAATTATAAAATAAATAAGGGGGCACCTGGGTGGCTAAGTTGGTTGAGCATCTGATTCTTGATTTCAGCTCAGGTCATGATCTCAAGGTCATGGGATCAAGCCCCATGTTGGGCTCCACATTCAGCAGGGAGTCTGCTTGAGATTCTCTCCCTCTCCCCTTCTCCCCACTCTCTGGTGATTATGCTCTCTCCCAAATAAATCTTACAAAAATTAAATAAATACTGAGGATATAATGTACAACATAGTGATTGTAGCTAAAAATAGTGTATAGCATATTTGAAAATTGCTGATAGTAGGTCCTAAAAGTTCTCAGTACAAGGAAAATACCGTTAACTATGTGTGGTGATGGATGTTAACTAGACTTATTATGCTGCTCATTTTGCAATATATACAAATATCAACATGTTGTACATCCGAAGCTATTATGTTATATGTCAATTATGTTATATGTCAATAATTTGATATTGTTACATCTCAATTTTAAAAAAATTAAAGTGACACTACAATGTTATTAAATTGATAGATTTGAAGAAGATATTTGAAAACTAAAAAAAAAAAAAAACACAAATAAACCAAAACAGGATGGGGATCCCAATAGAAAAAATGGACAAAGAATATATTTAGGCAATTCACAGAAAAGGAAAATAAATGACTTACAAGTATATGAGATGATTTACCTAACTGTTGAGAAGTGCATATTAAAACAGTTAAGATGGAGGGGCGCCCGGGGGGCTCGGCTGGCTAAGCATCTGCTTTTAGCTCAGGTCACCATCTCAGGGTCCTGGGATGGAGCCCGCATTGGGCTCCCAGCTCAGCAGAGAGCCTGCTTCTCCCTCTCCTTCTGTTGCTCCCCCCTGCTTGTGCTCTCTCACTCTCTCTCTCTCTCTCAAATAAATGAATAAATAATCTTAAAAAAAAAAACCAATAAGATGGAGAAAAAGTCAGAGGACTGATACTATCTAACTTCAAGACTTACTATAAAGCTGTAGTAATCAAGATGGTGTGGCATTGTCCAAAAAAAAAAAAAATGGACAAATAGATCAATAGAACAGAATAGAAAGTCCGGAAACAGACCCACACAAAGTATAGTCAACTTATTTTTGACAAAGAAGCAAAAGCAACACAATGAAGAAAAGATAGTTTTTTCAACAAATAGTTATGGAAGAACTGGATAAACACATACAAAAAAAAAAAAAAAGCATCACAGAGCTAAATAAAATGCAAAACCATAAAACTCCTACAAGATAACATAGGAGAAAATTTAGATGACCATGGGTCTGTGATGACTTTTTATTTATTTATGTTTATTGAGCTATAATTGACATATAACATTAGTTTCACGTATACAACATGATTCAATATTTGTATACATTGAAAAATAATCACAATAAGTCTAGTTAACATCTGTTACCACACATAGCACAACAAAATTTTCTTTTTCTTTTGTTAATGAGAACTTTTAAGATCTACTTAGCTTTCTTAACTTTCAAACATGTAATAGTATTATTAATTATAGTCACCATACCATATATTACATCCCCATGGTTTACTTATTTTATAACTAGAAGTTTGTACCTTTTGATACTGTCACCCAGGTGACAATGTGAAGACAGGCAAGAAAAAAAAAAAGAGTTGAGTTCGAGACATAAATCAAGTGCTTTTGGGAGAAACTGTATTATGTGCCAGTCCCAAAAATGATTAGACAGCGTTCCCATTTTTGTCCTTTTGAGCCAATAGAAGACATAAGTATTCTAATAATCTCAGTGTACTATAATGCTGGGAAGATTAGGTTTTATACCGTGGGACTGGATGCCACTGCCATTGAAGGGTTTAAACTGCTGAAAGTGGATCAGATTTGGTGGCAACGGGGCTGGGTAAGATGGAGCCAAATATGGAAGCAGACAGGCCAGGCAGATCACAATATCAAGTGCAAGCTCAAAGTCAGTGCTAAGCGCCTGACCTCAGAAAGTGGAAGTAGATACGGAAAAGAGGCAATTCAGGCAAAATCTGAGAAAGAGGCAAAACCTGGCTAAGCTTTAAGACTGACTAGATTTAGGAGATGAGGACAAGAAAGAGAATACAAAACACAATTAAGATTCGTTTGTTTTTTGTGTTTTGGTGGTGAAACAAGAAAGGAATTTATTTCAGAAAACACAGTAAGATTCTATTTTATTCATATCAGACTAGCCAAAAACAAACAAACAAACAAACCTGAGTATATCAAATTTTTGTGACAATGGGAAGAAGGAACGTGTATGCACTTTTGGTGGAAATTAAGACTGGTATGACCATTCTGGTGAACAGCCTAGGAGTATTTAGTGAAGTGAAGCGTGAGAAGTATGGACATAACCTACAGCACAGAAAGCACAGTATTAGCTAATTGCCTGGGGAGTTTCCCCACATGGCCACAAGGGGGCATGTACAAAGATGGTCGTAATAGCATTGTTTGTGGAAGTAGGAACGAAAAGCAATCTAAATGTCCATCATTAGGGTAAAAGATCAGTGATGAATGCACACCAAGCAGAGGGCAAAAGCAATTAACTAAAGATATGCCCAGACGACCTTAAGGACATGGCACTGGGTTTTAAAGGTAAGCAAGAACTGCATCTATAGCCCAGTAACATTGTGTAAATTTTAATCATATACGTACACAAAGCCATACAATATTTTTACGTCTTATACGTGGCACATTTGAATAGGAACCTGGAATTAATGTGAAGATAGGGGGTCAGGGGGAAAAATATTCATATATATGAAACAAGAGAAGGGCTTTATATGGACCTGCGGTGCCCACGTATCCTCAACTGAGAAGTATCATGACCTTGAGGTTCAGGGGAAAAAATTAAACTGACAAAGCTACCTACATATTTGCAAGGAAGTAGACAACTCCATAAACACACAAGGAAGGAGGAAAGAAGGCAGGAAAGAAGGGAAGAAGGTAGAAAGGAAGGAAAGATTAACTTTCCTAAGTACAAGCAAACATAATTCCAGGGGAAAAATGAAGGAAATTCTTGACAATGGCTTCAAGCTATAGAAAAAAATAAACTAATACGCTTTTTTTCTAAAACTAGAAAAACTGAAACTGAAGTTCATATGCAAGAATAGCTAGGAAAATAGAAAAAAACTAGGAAAACACTGCAATGGAAGAACTATGAGTGGGGACAAGCCCCACCGGAAACTAAAATGTACTACGTAACTTCGTAATTTAGTAAGTGTGGTATCACAACACGAACAGACAGACCAGTAAAACAGAACAGACGGTCCAGAAGTAGATGCGACAACATAGAGATATCTAGACTGTGATAAAATCAGATCACTGGGACAAAGATGGACTTTTTCTATTCATATTTTAGGAAAAGTGGGTAGCCATTTGCAAGTAGAGAAAAGTAGATCCGTTCAAATCACAAAACAAGAATAAACTGCAAATGGGTAAGATCTAAAAATGTAAAAAGATAAACTACAGGGGAACCTGGGTGGCTCAGTCGGTTAAGTGCTGGACTCTTGGTTTTGGCTCAGGTCATGATCTCAGGGTCCTGAGACTGAGCCCGGAATGGGCCTCCATGCCCAGCACAGAGTCCGCTTAGGATTCTCTCTCTCCCCTTCCTTACCCCTCCCCCGCACTTGTGTGCTCCCTCTCTCTCTCAAATAAATAAATAAAATCTTTTTTAAAAAATGTAACTACATATGTCCTAGAGAAAAACATGAGTGAATTCCTCTATAAGTTGTATATAGAGAGAAGCTTCCTAACCAAAACTAAAAATTCAGATTCAATAAAAGAAAATATTGATAACTTTCACTTCATAAAAATAAGTAAAACTGAGTATCAAAAAATACCATAACATCAAAGGAAAACAGCAAATTGGGAGAAAATATTTGCAACATATATCACAAAGGGCTAATATACCTAATACATAAAGGAACTTTTAAAATTCAACGAAAAGGACCAAAAATCCAATAGAAAATGATCAAAGGCACAGTTTACAAAAAAACAAGTTAAAATAGCCTTATACATATGAAAAGATGTTCAAATTTACTCATGATGAATGCAAACTAAAAATACACTAGAGGCCACTTCTTTTCTCTTTTTTCTTTCTCAGGAACTAGTATTTATTTTCAAAGTCATATTCAATGTCAACAAGATGCCACAACTACAAAAAAATCACACACACTGCAACTCAATGCAAATGGAACCCCAGTCATTAAAAAAGTAATTCAAATGCAAAGTATTCCAAAAAGCAAGTGAATTTTTTGACATCTTTATACATCCAGCCAACATATTAAAATGGTTAACAAGCAAAACCACAAATGCAGTGGTCTGGTTCAGATGTTTTACAAGGGCAACTGCTTCAGCATGTCTACTGATCTGAACATCAGTCTCTTGGCCGATCAGCTTCATCCCACTCATCACCCAGCAGGCTCTCTGAGCCACCTCTGGCCACTCGAACTTAAGCATACCACATCCCTTGGATTTCCATTCTCCATCTTGATGTAGGCACACAGCAAATGGCCACATTCCTTGAATTTATCTTTTAGCATCTTCCATGTAAAATCAAAATGGGAGATTTCTCACAAATATCTGGCAGGCCTTCCTGGCCACCCCAGGAGCATGTGAGAGGCAATTTCTTATCCCAAAATTCAAAAGTATGATAATACACTCAGAATGTAAGGCTTTAGGGAAACACACTCGTATATACTGCTGGGGGGGAGGATGCACAAAACGACACCACATTTACGGAAGAGAATTTGTCAAATATCTAACAAAAGTACATATGCATTGACTAACTCAGCAATCCCACTTCTAGAAATGTACTCTGAAGATACCACATCCAGGAATACAAATACACATATGCACATGGGTAGTTATTACAGCATTATTTACAACTGCACTATATTGGAAACTACATAAACGCCAAAAATAGGAGTGGTTTAATAAATATGTTACTGGCACACAAAGGACTATTATGCAACCATATCAAAAAAACGAGGAAGCTCTTATTTATTAAAATGATTTCTAGATCTTACTGCTAATCTTTTAAGTGGAAAAAGAAATGTTTAAAAGGATACACACACACCCATACACATCGATAGTGACGGGGTTCAGGGCTGGCACACCCAAAATATGCCACTCTGGCATACTGATTATTTTAAATGAAAGTGCAAGAAGGACACTCTGACCCTCCTTTGTCCTCCTGAAAGCAGAAAATACATCTCCCAAACCTTACCCTCCCTGTACCAGGAGGTAAAGACACACCCTCATCACCAGAGACAGGGAATTCAGGAGCAAGAACACTGTGGAAACCAACCCTGTGACTTTTTCACTAATTTACCACCCCAAGCACAAACTTCTTTGTCTTATCAATTCTTCACAAATTTATTGTTTCTTTGTCTAAATAAAACATATAAAGTCTACCTGTTTTGGTTACTTCTTTGAGTCTCATATTTTCACGAGCTCCTGTATGTATGAAATTAAATGTTGTTCTCCTATTAATCTGTCTTAAGTCAATTTAATTAGTAGACCAGCCAAAGAACCTAGAAGGGAAGAAGAGAAAAGTTTTCCCGCCCTGCAATAGCAAGTGCACACCTAGAACACAATCTTGGTTTCTAAATAGTATTCCCAACTAAACGGAAACAGGAGTCATTAGAGAGAGAGCTGATTCCAGGACTGGAACAGGGAAGGTGCAAAACATGTCCGAAACATCTTGTCGTGCCAGAAAGTAAGCAAATACTTGGGGAAAAATGGTGGGCATATGGCTAAAAGCCACGTCATCAGTATCTGAAGGCTCACCTGGCCAAATCTGGGATAACTGGAATTTCAAAATAAACAGTAGTAGTAACGGATTATAAATGGAGGCCTATTACCAGATACCCTTATACAAGACACAGCCGGCTCCCCGTAACCTCGCTTTCTCTATGACATTGTTCCTTGACTTCAATGCTGCTGCTTAGTTCCCAGATGGCTTTTCTACTATAGCTTCCAAGGGGTAACGTTAGTGCCAGTCACTAACCCTAAAACACATTAAATTAGGGTAAAGGAGCCTTGGCCCACTGGGGCAAAATTGAGGACATCACTCACAGCATGTAGCAAGGACAGAAAGGTGGTAACATAGAACTTTGCAGATTTTCCCAGTCTTCATTTACCTTAGACCACTCTGCTAACCCCTTATAAAACCAAAGGGATATATGTTGAGTCCACTTCATTCTTCCAGCCTCCTATCAGCTTCTGGCTCTGTGCTGGATGTCATCATTTTACTCCTTTGTATTCACCCTCCTCCCTTCTCTGCCCCACTCTGTGTTCTGGAAGGCTGATCTGCATGGATAGATATAATATAATATAATATAATATAATATAATATAATATATTTCAAAGGTCTGTATGTATTTGAACATATATTCAAATTCATCCCCTATGAACCAATAAAAATGACAACGCAATAGAAAAGAACAAAAGACACAGTCATTTCAAAGAAAAGACAAATAGCTTGTAAACATATAAAAAAATGCTCATCTTTATTAGTAATCAAGGAAATGCAACTAAAACACAATGAAACTTCATTTCATATCTACCATAGTGGAAAAAAATTAAAAGTCTAACAAGACAAAATGATGGCCAAACATAAACTCTGAGACACTACCCAGGGAAGCACAAATTGGCGTAACTATTTGGAACATTTCCCAACTCATTTTAAGAGGCCTGTATTACCCTATTACTAAAACCAAATGATAGCACCTAAATATACATGCAAAATTTCTCAAAAAAGCTATAACCATCATCAAACCCAGAAAGTTATAAAAGGAATAAAATATCACAATTAAGAAGGATAATCCCGGCAAGGCAAGTCAGGTTCAACATTCAAAAATCAACCGATGTTGAGAGAGGGTTACAAAGGGAACCCTCACCCTCCCCAATGCTGAGAACTACAGTGGGGAGGGATAGTACTGAGGGACTGTGAGGAGATTTCTCTGCCCTGGGGCACAGGGGGGGAAAAAAAAGCCTGCAGTTTAAAAGGGCAACTATAACATAAAGAAACCAGCCCTAGAACCTTACCAACTGTCTAGGGAACTACTGGAAGTCACTCCAGGTCACCTTGATTGCAGACAGAAGCAGGGTGCTGGCACCATAGCTAGCCTGCCACCTTAGCAAGCCCTGGGCCCCTAACCCACACCAGTCCCAACCATCCCACCAAGGAGCACACCCGAACACACCCAGTCAGTGCTCACCGCAGCTCCAGCCATTTGGACAAGGTGACACAGGTGCAAAGCCCCCAGGAACACTCCAAGCCCATAGCACTTCCCTCCAGATAACTTGCCAGGGCACCCCAGGAGCAAAATACCCCAGGTACCCAGCCCACCCTGCCTCAGCTCCAGCTGCCCCACCAGGGTGCCCCCTGCATGGAACACCCTGAGACACCCCAGCTTGCACGCACTTCAACTCCAGCTGTCCTACTAGGGGGCACTCTGTGCAGACGGCCCAGGGACTGCTCCAGCCTGCACTCACTTCAGCTCCAGCCACCCCACCAGGGCAGCCCCAGAACAGAGCACCCCAGGACTCTGAGGCCATGCCAGCCAGCCGAAGCCACCACATACACACAGTCCACACAGGGGACGACATGCACAAGATGATTCCTTCAAGTTTAGAAGGAGCTGTTCTGCCTAATACATAGAAACAAACACAGAAAGTCAAACAAACTGAGGAGACAGCGGAGTATGTTCCAAACAAAAGCAAGACAAAACTTCAGAGGAAAAAAAAAAACCATCTGAATGAAAGAGATAATCTTCCCGATAAAGAGTTCAAAGTATTGGAGAGAGGGAGTGAATGAACTCAGTAAGAACTTCAACAAAGAGAAAGTATAAAAAAAGGACCAAAAAGCATTGAAGAATACAGTTACTAAGATAAAAAATGCACTAGAGGGAATCAACAGAAAATGAGGATTAGTAATCTAGAAGACAGAGTCAGGGAGAGCACCCAAGCTGAACAGCAAAGAAGAAAAAATAATTTAAAACAAAAACAAATACAAAACAAAACAAAAATGAGGAGGGGCACCTGGCTAGCTCAGTCAGCTAAGCTTCCGACTCTTGATCTCAGGGTCATGAGTTCCAGCGTCCCAGCATGAAGCATACTTTTTTAAAAAAATGTTTAAATGAGGATAGGTTAAGGGGTGCCTTGGACAACAGCAAGTGAACAATCATTCGCCTTATAGGGGTCCCAGATGGAGAAGAGAGAAAGGAGCAGAAAACTTATCGAAAGAAATAATAGTTGAAAACTTCCCCAACCTGGGGAAGGAAACAGACATCCAGATTCAGGAAACACAGAGAGCTCCAAAAAAGATGAACCCAAAGAGGTCCACACAACACTTAGTAATCGAAATGTCAAAGATGTAAGATAAAAATTCCTCACCTAGAACTATGAAATTAAAGCTCTGAGAGTAGGTATGAAAGAAAATCTGCTTAAATAAGCATGCCATGTGACTTTATGCTTACTGAAGTTTTTGAAGAGGTACTTGAGATGAGAATGCCAGATTTTAAATTCCTTAAGGTTGCTTAATACAGGTACCAATTTAGAATGACGTGTGTATGGTGGGGGCGGGAACGGTGGAAGGAGAAGAAGAGTGCTGAAGGTTGACAGACCTCATAGTCTGGAGATTGGTGTCTTGGGGAACTGCTTGTTGGGGGTGGGGAGAAGACCCCTCCTCCCCAAAACACATGTTGGAATTGGACCCAGGAACCCAAAATAATAAGAATTGAGAACCCTCATTCCTTCTCAACTGATTTAGAAATGGGAGTAGAGTCAGATTAACCAAATTCATTTATTTTAAGCCAATGGCTCTCAAGCTTGGTGGCTTATTAATCCACAGGTTGCTCGGGCCCACACCAGAATTTCTGACTGAATTAAGCCTGAGATGGACCTAAACATGTGTGTTTCTAACAAGTTCTCAGGTGAGGCTGCTACTGCTGACCTCCTTCCACTTGGATTTTCTCATTGGTGAAGTGAGCAATAGTTATGTTCTATGGATTAATGAAAATAAAGATATGGAAGTGCTTTTTCATTACATGTATTCCAAAGTATTATAATCTTATCGAATGGAGTAAAATGATTTATTAAATCAATCTAGACAAGTCTTCGCCAGTGTTACAAAATATATCACCCAGTGTGAAAAAGCCAGAAAGTTAATCCAAAGTAATCATTTTGAAAAGTCAGGTTATGGGAGTGAGAAGGAGCCATCCTGGGCAATTCCTATCTTCTCACCACCCACATGTCCCCTGCTCCGTGGGCCCATCCCACCCACAAAGCCACCACACTGAACACAGGGGATGACTCCCGGCGCCAGCAGATTATCCCCTACCCTTCACCAAAGATGAGCCTGGGACCCTCTCCCTCAAACTTTCCTTAAGCCTCAAATAGAAAGAGAGGAATTATCCATCTGTTCTCCCTTTTAGTTCCTTTCTTCAGACCCAAAGTCCTGATCCATCACACCACTCTAGTTCTTTTGTTGTACTCGTCCCTCATTGAAGTCCCATGCCTGTGGCAATTCAAGCTAGGAGTCCTTGAAGATTAGACCTTTTCTTATTTTCCTTTTTCAGCAATACAACTGAACACTATTTAATCTGGCAGTTTAATAAAGTTAAATCCTAGATATCCCCAATGCAACGACAATAACCATGCTTTCTATTAAAGTTGGAAAAAAATCCCATGAAATTAGGTCCAGCTTTTGATGGCTGGAGTCAAGTCAGGATAATCTGGTGCTTCCAAAAGCGCTGCAGAGATTCCAAAACATGGCTGCAGGACCTGGTAGAGCCACCTCTCTTTGCACAAACACTAATTCCCAAATTCTACGTGCCAGAGAAAACCTCTTATTCCTGATCAGTTAACCATACGAGTTAATGTTTCAGATTTCGTTCAGGTAAATAACATTCCAGACACTTGGTTTTCTGAAAAGATTTCCTGAAGTCCTGAAAATGCTCCCTGGCCACATCTTCATTTTTGTTCTCTCTCTAGAGCAAGGTTCCTGGGAGGGGGCAAAGCAGACAATAAAAAGTTTCCGGATTAAAGGAACGGATGGGAGCAGTGGGGAGGCAAAACAGAGGGATCGGAGAGAAATCAGGACGGAAACTGAGATCCGAGCTGGAGGGGAGACAGGAACTAAATTTCGGAGTGGTTCTGAGGGACTAGAGCTTCTTAGACAACTCATCACCGGCTTAAAACCCCCGGGTGCCTCCCCCTGCTCTCGGCGCGGTCTGCAAAGCCTTGGGAGGACCAGCCCTCCAGCGTTCCCGGCCTTGCCTCCCGTCTGCTCCGCCTTCCTCCGGCCGCAGCTACGCGGCCCTAGCGCCGGTTCCCGAGTTCTCTCTACTGGGCTGCGCGGCTCTCCAGTCCCTTCCACTTGGCCAGGCTGACTGCTGACAGCTAACTTGCCTCTCACCCAGAATTGACTTCCTTGGGGAACCTTCCCTGACCCCCCTGCCCAGGTCCAATCTCAGGCACCCTCAAACTCCTCCAAACACTTGGCGGCCGGGCAGCCCCATTCCCCACGACGCCCTGGGTACCTGGAGTCCTGGCCGCGCCTCCCCGGGAGCCCTCAGCGGGAGGGAGCCCTGCTTGGGCAATCCGTGCCAGGACCACCCAGGGGCGTCTACACCCATTCGGAATCTCCCCCTTCCCCATTCCATGCAGAGTTGTGACCCTCAAAATTTATATACCTATTTAAATGTGAATATATGAATCGTGAGCAGGGGATGTGATTGATGAACCTTCATTTTCCTAATCTGTAAAGCGGTAACAATATTTGGAGTTAGGTGAGTCACTAAATCCAAGAGCCTGGTGGAGTTCGCAGCAGGCCTGAAGCTCTCAGTCAGCGTTGGCTGTTGTTAGCCACCATTCCGCGCAAAGGATTCCACTTAGATTGGATTTTGCTTGTTTATCAATTGTTTTGTAAGCAGTCCTGGCTTTCCTTGACTACGCCCCGCCCTAGATTTACCGCCCCTCTCCCTCTCCGCAGTGCTCAAGCCCGCCCTTCAGTAGGGCAGACCTCTATTTCCATTATAATGAAAGCTGTTTTGCTTCTCTTAATCCTGTGCTTACCCTTGGTGGAAAACAAGGCCAAAAGTTTAAAACTCAAGGGAGTAAAAAAAGGCAGCCACCCCAAGACCTTTTTTTTTTAATCTTCAGGTTATTCAAAACTTTTCCTATGAATTTTCTCAAAGTTTTGTGTTTTTTAAGGCTGAAAAATCTTCAGTCCCAGGGCATGCATGGAATTTATGGCATATGCTTAAATTTCCAAATTTTGCTACTTTGACACAGATTAACCTAAAGCTGTTTTCTACACTTGGAAGCACCGCCCTTAGGGCAGAACTTCTGAACTTTAAGGGCAAGGGAAAATTGTATTTCATTCGCATCGCAGAATTTGAATTCCCCTCTCTCCTAGTTTACATTTTCACACATACTCACTGCCAACTGACTGAAGAGTGAACTAGCGGAGGGCAGTCTGAGGGAGCCACGACTGCCGGTCAATAAAGCAGACTCAAGCAAGAAGTACTGAATTCAGGAAGACTGCACCTAACAGATCAGCAAAAAAAGTTCGCCAATCATCTCTAGGTGAGCTTGTGGAGACACAGGCAATCTCATATTGCTGGTGGGTGTAAAATTATTTCAACCCCTGTGGAAAGCAATTTGGTAGTATCGAGCAAAATTATATATACAATTTTCCTCTCTGGATCAGCAATTTTCCCTCTATTTATAGGCCTACAGAAAACTTGCACACTTGCAAAACAATGACCTTGTAGGTATTCACCACAACTATGAAGCGCCAAAGACTGGGAACAATCCAAAAATCCTTTGGTAGGGAACCAATCATATGGAATCATGACCAACTATAAGGGAAGGAAAGAATCTACAATTATGATTGTAATCTTATTTTTTAAAAACCCTGGAAGAGTTCAAAAGAAATAAAGTTTTTTATTTTTGGAGAGTAGAAACAGGTGCATAAATGGACAACTATGCAGATAATAATTTTTATAATCCTATAAATGGATAGGAGAGACTTTCCTATCATTTTGGGATTCTGACCCATATGAATGTAGTATCTATTAAAAATTTATAAGTAAATGTAAATATTAGCATTACTTAGGAAAATGCTGTTTATTCCAATATAGTGACAAGTGTTCTCCACTTAGTCCATAGTTCAGTCTCATTATATTGCCTATCAGCTAGTGGTCTTCCATTAAGCTTACAAGTATATAAAACTACTACACTGAGAAGGTATTGGCATTTCAATGTTTGGGAGAATATTTGTTTTTCACTTTACACATTATGTCAACCTGTTAGAGTTGTTTTTTAAAAGAATCCAGGTCAGGGATGCCTGGGTGGATCAGTCGGTTAAGTGTCCTGGGATGAGTCCCACATCTGGGCTCTTGCTCATCGGGGAGCATCCTCTCCCTCTTCCTGCCACTCCCCCTGCTTGTGCTCTCCCTCTGACAAATATATAAAATCTTAAAAAAAAAAAAAAAAAAGAATCGAGGTCGGTTCCAGACAATATCACATTTCCCATAAAACCGACTGGGTTTTGATCAAAGCTGCATCTCTGAACTCAACTCCTATACCTTTTAACCCGAACCATGTGTGCTCCTGGACCTTTTTCTAGCTTTAAAAGTTTTATTTAAGGGTTAAGCTCAGGGGCCACCTTGGTTGGCATGTTATCTCCAGTACTTCAAACATCAAGGAGCTATTTATTTAAAATTTTATTCTTTAATTAGCAAATCTGAGGGGAAAGCCACACTGGGACTCAAAGACAAAGGCGAAGACCCAAAAATCAGCTGGTTTTTCCTTGTCAGCCTGGAGCAGAATTTCAACCAGACCACATCCATTCCAGCTCTGGAGACACAGTTTACTCTCTTTAAATCCTGATTCCAGGTACGTTGGTTGCAAACTGGCTTCACTTCCTCCAAGGACCTAGCTCTAGGGCTTTCATGGCATCCTCAAGTTTGAGCATCCCTGCACCAGAAAGCAACAAGTGTGCATGAGGGGAGAGGGCAGAGCCTGGACAGTTCTCGGCCTCTTTCAAGGTTCCTTTCTGGGACTTCCCAGCCTGGCATTCTGCACCTGGGATTCTTGGGAATCTCAGAAGTTTGGGCCGCCAAGCCCATTCCAATATTCCCCCCAAGAAGCTAGGGGGAGTGCTGAGAGGGAGGGGAAGAACGGGGATCAGGTCTCAGGTAACACTTCCCTAAGAGGCCAGGCCACCTCTCATCCTGGTCTTACTCCAGGGTCTCTAGAACTAACAGACGGCATTACAGTCGTCTCAGGGGCAGCCCAGATATGGAGGGCCGCCCCTGGTGACGCCTGAGGTGCTGGTGGTGGCTGCGGAGAGAAGAGAGGAAGGGAGAGGAGGGCTACAGAAGGAGTAAAACCACCCCCGCGTCCCCAGGCCTCTCACCTCGTTCCTGTCGCTGGCGGTGCCATTCGGCCATGGACTGCAGCATCCACCTGGCCCTGAGCTTGTACAAGTAAGAGCCATAAACCACGACCTCCGTGAGGCCCGAGGATTCCAGAACTTTTAGCTCGAGCATGACTTTGCTCACTTGCTCGATGTACGGGATTCGAGATCCAGCTGGGCCTGTTTGGGGAAGAATATGAGCGCTCAGGCCCACGGAGACCAAGACGCCCCGGCCGGGGCACCCAGGTCAGGATCGGACTCACTCACCAAACATAGCTTCCAAGAGCTGCGTCTGGACCTGCAACACCTCGGGATCTTTCAAGTCTTCCGGAGGTTTCACCCACGGTGGAATATTTTTTCGTTCTGGTAGCGTCCCCATCTGGAGTGCCTCAAAACTAACCACGCTCCAACCTAGGCTAGGCCTGAGTCGCGCGGGGCGGGCCCCGCCCACGACAAGCCCCGCCCACAATAAACCCCGCCCCCTTCCCGGCGGCCCAGTCTCCCACTCAGAACGCTCCGCTGGCCCGCCTGCGCTTAGGTCTTGCACGTGACCATCTCCGTCACTTCACCTTCTCCCCAGCACCTATGGGCCCAAGTGCCCCTGAGTTTATAAGGGTTTCCACCTGTATTGACTCGTTCCTTCCACACCGGAACCTCCTGGCCTTGGCAGTGTGTGGGGCGAGGGCAAAGTCAGCTCTTCCCCGGGGAACAAGTGATTGGGCCTGAACCCCGGAAAGACGAAAATCTAAGGCTTGCGGATGTGAGCACCATCGGGGTGCTGCCAAATCAAGTTCCTGCCTCCCACGTTCCAAAGGAGGGTCGCACTTCCCCTGGGCCTAAGGGGGCCAAACCCCGAGACTTCACTGAGACACCCTACAACTTTCGGGGACTCAGGAGTAATTCCTGCCATTTAAACAGGAGAAAAGGAAATCGGAAATTCCTTACTGCAAGGCACGCGATGGAGTCGCTAACGTGCCCTTACTGTTGCCTTTCTTGAAGCCCCAAAGTCTGTAACTTTTAAATCTATCCCGATTTCAGAACTCATGAGTGCCCCACCTGGACACTCGGGCGCAAACTGTATAGGCCAGACTTTTTTTTTTTTTTTTTTTTTTTAAGATTGATTTATTTATTTGAGAGAGAGCCAATGAACAAAGCGAGAAAGAGAATCCTGAGGCAGACTCCCTGAGGAGCATGGAGCCTGATGCGGCTCTCAATCCCAGGACCCTGAGATCATGCCCTAAACCAAATAAAAAGCGAGCAGCTTAACTGAGCCACCCAGGTGCCCCTGTATAGGCCAGACTTCTGCTTCTAAATAGTTTTATTCATTTAAAAAACATATTGCTTGAATTGGTGCACCAGATTCATACGATGAGAGTGTGATTTCAAGGTTTTATAGCTTGATAGATGTGGAAATGAAGCTGACTTTTCCCAAGACCATGTTCTGGTAACTTCCAATCCTATTAGAGGACTATTACGACTATCTCTTAGGGTAGACTTCTTCGCATTCAGTCAAAAAACTGTGGGTTCTTGGGGCACCTGCGTGGCTCAGTCAGTTGAGCATCCAACTCTTGATTTCAGCTCAGGTCATGATCTCAGGGTTGTCAGTGCAAGCCCTGCATTGGGTTCCATGAGTGTGGAGCCTACTTTAAAAACAACAACAACGACAACAACAACAAAAACTACAACTGCATGTGAATCTACAAATATCCCAAAATAAAAAGTTTAATTTAAAAAAAAAAATCAGGGGCGCCTGGGTGGCACAGTGGTTAAGCGTCTGCCTTCGGCTCAGGGCGTGATCCTGGAGTTCTGGGATCGAGCCCCACGTCAGGCTCTTCCTCTATGAGCCTGCTTCTTCCTCTCCCACTCCCCCTGCTTGTGTTCCCTCTCTCGCTGGCTGTCTCTCTCTCTCTCTGTCAAATAAATAAATAAAATCTTTAAAAAATAAAAATAAAATAAAAATAAAAATAAAAATAAATCAGAATTTAAAAACTTCAAAATCTGTCTGAATTTCAGTTGCCATCTTGGGACCCCTTTCTAGCTGCCATACACCATTGTGTTCTGTTGGTAAAGAAAGCTGGATAGATAAGAGACTTAAAGAGAACGTTATGGTACAAAATGATTAACATTATATTCTCACGTAAAGATCTTCTTCTGCTTAATGCCATTCCCATTAAAGTCTACTAGATATTATTTAAACACTGTCACTCCAGCTTTGTTTCTTTCTTATTGTCTAATTCATTTGGCTTTACTTTTCTTGGAGAATGTTTATATCCTTTTGCATTGAGTGTCTCTATTAAGTAGCAAATAATTGGATATTTTAATCCACTCAGGTTTAATTTTGGCTGAAAACTTTTAAATCATCTGAGTATGTTATTAGGCTAGGCCTTTCCATCATCTAAACACTCTCTACCCCCCAACACTCATCACTAGCTATAAAAGTAAATACTTTCCTGACTAAAGAAGGTAGGATGGGAGTGATGCAGGGGTTGGGAAGGTGACAGATACCTTCCAAAAAGCTGAGATCACAGTTTTCTTGGGAATAGCGTTCCAGAGCAGCTGGTGGCTCCTTTTACCTTTAAAAGAATTAATTAATTTTACCTTTAAAAGAATTAAAGCCTGGGTAGCTCAGTTGGTTAAGATTCTGCCTTTGGCTCAGGTCATGATCTCAGGGTCCTGGGACTGAGCACCTCACCAGGCTCCCTGCTAAGCAGGGAGTCTGCTTCTTCTTCCTCTGCTGCTCCCCTGCTTGTGCATTCTCTCTCTCTCTCTCTCTTTCTCTCTCTCTCTGTCAAATGAATGAATAAAATCTTTTTAAAAAATTAATTTTGATTATGTATTTTCAGACCCATAACATACTGTGTGGACACTGGAGCCAGATGCATCCATATTGACAGTTACTACTTGTATTATTTCAAGTGGGATGTGTGAGTAATGATAAAGCTTTCTTTAGAGTGGACTTTGGTGTTTTTGAACCTAGACCATAAGAGGAGATACAAAACAGGAGTAGAAAAACCTAAAATAGAACAAAAGATGCAATCAGAAATACTCTTTGTTGTTGTTTTAGTTAGTATAGGCAAATTTTATTTCTACGATAGCAGCATTTATTTTGATTATGGAAAAATAACACTGTTTCAAAGTCAAGGTAACGAAGCAGAAATATATTTTTTTCTCATATGTCCACACTCAAATATCACGTATGGTTTCAAGACATTCTTAAATTAACAAGGAACAAATGCAGAATCCAAGTAGTATCTGTTAACAGAGGAGTTGTATTAAAGCTACATTATCAGGGGCGCCTGGGTGGCCCAGTCGTTAAGCGTCTGCCTTTGGCTCACGGTGTGATCCCGGCATTGTGGGATCGAGCCCCACATCAGGCTTCTCTGCTAGGAGCCTGCTTCTTCCTCTCCCACTCCCCCTGCTTGTGTTCCCTCTCTCGCTGGCTGTCTGTCTCTGTCAAATAAATAAATAAAATCTTTAAAATAAAAATAAAAATAAAGCTACATTATCAGTCCTAGAAATCAGAAAATTCAAAGCGATCTCTTGCAGTGATTCTCAACTTTACTGTGCATCAGAATAATCTGGATTGTGGAAAAAGCACCTTCAGGGGACTGAAGGCAAATCACCAGGTTAAGCAAGCCCTTGGTCTCGGAATAAATACCAAAAGGACTGAAGATACAAACTCCGTTCCTCAGAAAGGGGCAAGACAAAATACACCGTGATATGAGATCAGACTCTCACTTACTGTGTTACTTCTCTGAGCCTCAGATTCAGGAATAATAATGCTACTCTCAAAATTGTTCTACAAATTAGATCAGATAGTGTGTGATAAGTGCTTCCCTAAACTCATTCATCAGCTACTATCATTATTCCATCATCATCATCATCATTATCTGATACAGAGGTCATCCTCCCCCTACCCCTATTCTGACTCCCATATAGCTGTTAATATTTATTTAAAAAATAACCACTCAGGACGCCTGGGTGGCTCAGCTGGTTAAGCAGATGCCTTCAGCTCGGATCATGATCCTAGGGGCCTGGGATCAAGCCCCATGTCCGGCTCCCTGCTTGGTGGGGAGCCTGCTTCTCCCTCTCCTCCCTGCTTTTGCTATCTCTGTCTCTTTCTCAAATAAAAAAATAAAATCTTTTAAAAAATTTAAAAATAAATATAAAAAAAAATAACCACTCATTGATTTCAAGCTCATGGACCACTAGTACCATTTTTATATTGGTACCAGTTTTACTAGCTTCAACCATTCACTTATATTAAGACTTCAGTACATGGCTGAAATGACAATTTTTCTATCCAAACTAAGATGATAAATTCAAAGAAAAAAGGGAACTAAACCTTAAAAAGTATGTGCTGCTTCTAAAGAATCAATAGCTAGAGGAATGAACTGCTTTTCAAAGTGACCCATTTTAGACAATCTCTGATGTTCCCTGTATTACTTTCTCAATCTCAGGTTATTTATAGATGGAAACATAGCAATAAAATACCTATAATCTTCATCACTTTCTATGTTCAATATACTTCACAGTAATGCTACATAGTTAAAGTTTTTGGCCATTTATGTAACTACCCTAATATCTTAAATATCTGAGGTTTTAATAATCTGAAGCTATAAACCTAAGCTATAGAGGCACATAAGCTGGGTAAGGGTTTCTTAACCTCGGAAAATTGACACTTAGTGTTGGATAATTCTTCTTTGTGGGGCGCTGTTCTGTGCATAGCAGGATATCAGTAGGCATCTCTGGCCTCTACCCACTACATACCAGTAGCAACCTTTCCCACTTCCCCATTTTGACAACCAAAAATGTCTCCAGATGTTGCCAAATGTCTTCTGGGGGTCAAAATTAGCCTTCCCCCCATCGAGAACCACAAAGCTAGAATTTTACATAGACATAATTGTAAACTGAGTGCACAGATTATACAAGATTCTATGCAGTTTTTCTAATTCAAAGAGTACAGCACAGGGGCGCCTGGGTGGCACAGCGGTTAAGCGTCTGCCTTCGGCTCAGGGCGTGATCCCGGCGTTACGGGATCGAGCCCCACATCAGGCTCCTCTGCTATGAGCCTGCTTCTTCCTCTTCTAATCCCCCTGCTTGTGTTCCCTCTCTCGCTGGCTGTGTCTATCTCTGTCGAATAAATAAATAAAATCTTTAAAAAAAAAAAAAAACAAAGAGTACAGCACAATAGTTTTTGCTATACTGTTTATGCTAGGGCATACAGTTCTTATGTAATGTACTATTTAAGTATACAGTTACCCACACATAGCTATCTTTTTCCTATTGAAAACACTGACATTAAACAGGAAAAAAACCCATAGCTAATCTTGCAACCATTTTTATATTACCCAATATAGAGAAAAACCTATGGTTTACAAACATTTGCTAAATGGCAACCGCGATAAATCACGGCGAGTGTCCTTCCTTCTGAACTTGAAGTCTCTCTTTCTCTACTTGTAAGTGTTCTTTTTCTTTTCTTTTTTTTTTTAAGATTTTATTTTATTTATTTGACAGAGAGAGAGAGAGAGAGAGCCAGCGAGAAAGGGAACACAAGCAGGGGGAGTGGGAGAGGAAGAAGCAGGCTCCCAGCGGAGAAGCCAATGTGGGGCTCCATCCCAGGACCCTGGGATCACGCCCTGAGCCGAAGGCAGACGCTTAACGACTGAGCCACTCGCGGCGCCCCTCAAGAAAAAGTTCTAATCATATCTCCCTCAGTGAATGTTGGGTGTAGACAAACATACATGCTCAGAGCTTCCGATTAGTTTTTTACTAGACAAACAAAAACAGCATAGGACAGGTGAAAAGGAAAAGAAAAAGAAGAATAGCAGTCCAGAAGGCCAATTTTTAAATAACAGGAGTTCTAGAAAGAGGTTAAGAGGAAACACAAGGAAGAAAAAATGTTTAATAAAATAATTGAAAAACATCTCCCAAAGATTAAGATCAGAATGGCCTAAACTTCTCAAAAGCATCACTGGAAGCTAGCAGACAATGAAGTGAAGCATGAAATTTTGAGGGAAATTTTTTTTCAATCAAGAATTCTAAGGCCAAATATCCAATTCACTGTGTGGATAGAATAAAAATATTTTCCAACATGCAAGGCCTCAGAAAAAAATAGATTTGCTCTATCAAAATGAAAGGAAGTCTCTCTCTGAAGAGAAGTAAAATAATGAAACCATTGCCTCAAATACCGTGAACCAGGTGAGAGAACCTCTGGGTTCTCAGGCTGAACGCAGCCCAGGGTAAGGCCAGTGTAAACTACCACTAAGAGTCCAAATTCCTTACCCCTTACCTGAAGTCTCCCACTACCTTCTCCAAACCCATTCACTCCCCAGACACAGAAATACTCTTGCCTTGACTAAGTCGGGTAGTAAAGAGCAACGAAAAGGGTTCATCTTTTTACTACTGAAAATTCATTTTTAAAGCTAACGTTTTAACCCAAAGGAGACTCCAAAACTGAAGGGACAATGAACAATAATGAAATAACTGTGTCTGTCAAATATGTAATTTTAAAGTCCTGTAGAAGGAGGCACTCTGTCTGTCAAAACAATCAGACAGCCTTTGAAAATTATAGGAACATTATAGCTAGAAAACTGACAGCTATGAAGTTTCTAAGTGAACTTCTAAACTCTAAACCACTTTCCCTTGGTCCCGTGAAAGAAAACATTTCATTTCAAAAATTCACTTGACGCTTATTCTGTTGTTGTTGCTGTTGATGACTGCTCTTCAGTTCCACCTGAAAAAGTATATTTCTCATTTTGATAAACCTAGCACATTAGGCATCGGCACCCACTGCCACCACTGCCTTCAAAGCTTCCACTTCAAGCTTCAGTCTCCTTACCAGCCTGCAAGTCTCTATTTCTTCGTTCAGCCTGAACTAATTGTGCCCACAACTCTGTCTCTCATTTTCTGCTTCCCTCCTGGAATTCAGCTACCTCATCCTCAGCTTCCTGGAAGCTAATCAGAAACAAAGTGGGAAAGAGAACTATTGTAAAAACCACGAGGGTCCTCTTGGAGATGATCACAGAGCAACTCAGGAATTGTTGCCAGGGTGCTCTTGCTACTACTGTAAAATCTACTTCACAAACAACAACAACAAAACCAAATGTGCACACACACAAAAGAAAGGAAGTCACGGGATCCAGAGAGCCCAGGATCTAAGACCAGGAAAGGCTATAGTAACCCACAGGACTGTGGGCCTGAAAGCAGCTAACTCAGACTGGAGCAGTCAAGACTGAAGGAGCAGTACTCTCAAGATGAAATGATAAAGTTCCTGCTGTGCGTGAAGGTCCAGAGAAGAAATTTACACAGCTGGGGAGTGTGGAGATAAAGGACATAGAAAAATAAGCATTTTAAAAGAAAAAGAAGCATTTGAACAAAAGAGCAATTAATGACATCAAGAAAAACAAAACTTTATGCAAGAAATTGTAGTAAACTTTTGCAGCTACAGATACTATTTACAAGGTCATAATAATATAAACGTGAACACTGATCTAACAAAATCATATGACTGAACTGGGAGGCTCCCAGGTCTGATACATATAGGTAAGCTAGGAGAGAGGGGTGAAAACTGTTGGTTGTTTTTTTTTTTCTTGGAACCCCGGGGGTGATTTTTATGCATACACAAGAGTGTTCAGAGATTTCTTTGGAAATTAATATTTTATTTCCTAAAATTGTAAAAACCAAGCCTTTAGAGCTTCCTTAAGCTTTCAAGTTTTACTTTCAAAACTTACTATCCTATTCATATGCCTAGGGTTTCTTTCTTTCTTTCTTTCTTTCTTTCTTTCTTTCTTTCTTTCTCTCAGATTTTACCTATTTATTTGAGAGAAAGAGGCTTAACCAACTGAGCCACCCAGGCTCCCCAAGCCTAGAAAGTTTCCTTTTTAAGATTTATATGTTTATTTGAGGGGAGGAGGGGCTGAGGGAGAGGGAGAAGCAGACTCCCCACTGAGCAGGAGCTCCACACAGCCTCAATCCCTTGACCCTGAGATCACTACCTGAGTGGAAACCAAGAGTTTGGATGCTTAAATGATTGCACCACCCAGGCACCCCTCCTTTCTTTTTTAACCAGTTTGAAGAATAAAGCACAATTAACTACTTATATTAAACTTTGTACAGTTGACCAATTTTGACATATAAACCACATCCAGTGAAACCATCATTGTAATCAAGATAATGCACATTTCTATTGTCCCCAAAAGTTTCCAAATGCCTTTTCCAATCCCTTCCTCCCTCCCTCCATTACCATCCCCAGGCAATTACTCCCTGATTTCTAGCATAATAGATTAGTCTGCATATTCTAGGATTTTATATGATAGATCACTTTTAAACAAAATTACTAATACTATGGTTTTAGTTCTCTTAAATATTTCTATACCCAATTCTAAACTTCAATGAAGTAAAAGATCTCTACCCATGCACTCCCCACAGGTACAGATAAATGACAATAACATGCATAGAACCCTAAGTAT
The DNA here is from genome assembly GCF_017311325.1 of Ursus maritimus. Taxonomy (NCBI): domain Eukaryota; kingdom Metazoa; phylum Chordata; class Mammalia; order Carnivora; family Ursidae; genus Ursus; species Ursus maritimus. The sequence continues at coordinate 25,720,259 of NW_024425452.1, forward strand.
CCTCTTATGCCAACTAAGAAACAATGTATCATCCTACATCATCAAAGAGATTCCAGAGTAGAGATTTTCATGGAAATACCTCTTGGATTGGATTCTTGTTGGTAACACTGATGGGACCTTAAAATTCAATTTATAGTTGCTGTGTTAGGGAGTCCATAACCTCCAGAGGGGACAGTTATGAAGCCCAGATCCTTGAGTGTCAGTTATACACACACTTAATCATTCTGCCTACCCACAGAAGTTTATAACTCCATCCTGTAACCCTCTGAATGGAGGACTCTGAATGGAGCCCTTCTTTGGCTCTCAATTCATATTCTGCTTAGTTCTCAAGACTGTTAATGTTGTCAGACACCTACAAATTTCTCACTCACTTCTTTGGCCTACAAAATTCCCATAGAGGATAAAAGCATGAGCCTGGTTTCTGGGGATCTCTCACTGCTGGGTCTGGGCATGACACCCAAACTAATGACTCAAGAGCAATACAGCTTTATCTTTCTGAGTAGCAGTCAATGGGTCATGCTTTAAGCTGGGGGCGGGGGAGGGGGGAACCCAAGACACAGAAATATTATATTACTTAGAGAATTTTTAAAAAGTTTCAATAGATTCAAAAAAGTTTCAAAAAAGTTTCAATGGATTCTCTTGTAGCGTCCAAACCACATAGACTATTTGCTGCTGGGTGTGCTCAGCTGTCTCTCACAGGTTAAGGAAGAAGCAGCTGGAAATGCGATGGCGCCTGGAGAGGGAACTCAGTGGTCAGGGTTCAGGAGAAAGTGGGACTTACTTTAGCCCTCGAATACCTTTTTTTTTACTCCTTAAGCTTTTACTTTTTCCATGTATTTCATTAGGCTTTCCATGAAAAAGTCATTCCAACCCCTCAGGAACGCTGGTCCCATTAAAACCGCGGGAAAGCACGTGTGTCTCCGCACATACCAGTTCGCTTCTCTTAAAGGTATTGTCCTGACGGGGGATCTTCCCTACCTCTATGCGGCTGTCCTCACCTCCCAGGACCAGCCTTCCAGACAGCTCCCACGTGGGCGCTCAGCCTCTGGCTCCCAGAGCCTGGAAGAAGGGCGGGTCCCCAGCAAGGGCCCCTCCTAGAGCGCCCAGGTGCTCGGCTCCGCGCACTCGGGGGAGCTGGGGAAGAAGCCCCAGCAGCGGGGTTTGGGAGGCGAGGGCTGGAATCCAATGAAAAGGGCGCGGATGGGGAGGGGCTTGCTAAAAGCCCTTGAAATAAGGCCCTGGCCCTGCCGCAAATGCGGCCGCTGGTCCCAACCAGCAAGGCCCGCTGCCCCATGGCCACTCCCAGGCGGTTTCCAACCCTCGTGCAGCTGGAGCAGCGAGAAGGGACTCTATTCACGGTGCTCGGTAACCTCAGCAAGCGGCCCTACTGGTTCCACTCCGAGTATCTGAAGAGTCCGAAGGCAGTTCACCTCGAGGCGTGGCTGGTGGAAGCGATCTTCGGTGAGTGGGTCCGAGAGGGGTGGCCAATGCGGCCTTTCCCGCTTCTCTCCCAGGGCGAGCCTTTTCAGTGGCCCTCGCCGCAATCCAGCGCTGCCTCCTCCCGCAGCCTTCTCCTTCCCAAATCCCACCCCTCACAGCCTCTTTGCTTCCTGCGCAGGCCAGGGAGGAGAGCACATCCCGCACGTGGAGTGTGTGTCGCAGACCCTACTTCATGTTAATCAGTGGGACCCTGAGGGCGAAGCTGAGATCTTGATATTTGGTCGGCCTTATTACCAGAAAGATGTAGCCAAGATGATCATGAATTTGGCTGACTATCACCGCCAACTCCGGGCACAAAGTACGGAAACGGATAAATAGGGGCACCCTGGGCAGGCCATGGGTTCCTTGGGAGGGATCCTGATGCTTCCTGGATGAAACCGGGCATGGGTCTCATCCTCTCAGTCTGTCCAGGAGAGGGATTCCTTCTTGAAAAGGGATCTAGAAGGCCAAGTTGACCTGGTACTCTCAAGTTCCGGAGCCCAACCCCCCAGCCCATACGGATGAATCCTTTTGTGGAAAGAGTATGGGAACGCAGGAAAGGTCTCCACACTGTTCTTCTTCCAGGCTCAGAGGAGGTCCCTGCCCAGGACGCATCGACCCAGCGGTCCCCCGAGGCTGCCCGAGAGGCCGCGACCCAGCGGTCCCCGGAGGCGGCCCGGGAGGTGGCGACCCAGCCATCCCCGGAGGCTGCCCGGGAGGCGGCGACCCAGCCGTCCCCCGAGGCTGCCCGGGAGGCGGCGACCCAGCGGTCCCCGAAGGCTGCCCGCGAGGCGGCGACCCAGAGCTCCCCGAAGGCTGCCCGGGAGGCGGCGACCCAGCGGTCCCCGAAGGCTGCCCGCGAGGCGGCGACCCAGCGGTCCCCGAAGGCTGCCCGCGAGGCGGCGACCCAGCGGTCCCCCGGCGCTGCCCGCGAGGCGGCGACCCAGCGGTCCCCCGGCGCTGCCCGGGAGGCGGCGACCCAGCGGTCCCCCGGCGCAGCCCGCGAGGCGGCGACCCAGCGGTCCCCCGACGATGTCCGGGAGGCGGCGACCCAGCGGTCCCCCGACGATGTCCGGGAGGCGGCGACCCAGCGGTCCCCCGACGTTACCCAGGACCCGGTTACCAGGTCATGAAAGCACTTCCCGCCGAGGAGCAGGAGCCAGGCAAGGATAAAGTGGAAGACTTTGCTGCTGCCCTATTCATCTAAGTCCGGCTTCTTCAGGTAGAAGCTGGGGAAAGAATGGTGTGGGTAGTTCTCGGTCCCCGTCCCCAGGTAAATGTTTGCAAACACTGATCTAAAGAGTTCTAATAAAGAATCGAATTTCCCTAATAAAGAATTGGATTTCTCTAGCGTCTGTTAATTGGTAGGTAAAAGGGGAGGGAGAGGCCTTTCCTCCAGTAGCCAGTATCTGCCCTAGGCTGCTCTCTACCTAGACGCAGGTGAGACCTCTTGGTTTTCTAGCCGACGGAGGCAGCACTCTTCCCAGCCACCGGCTGGTGCTTCCCTCGGGCTCCTTAACCGCAGGAATCTGGTTTTGCCGGTTAAGAGGCTTCTCCAGCTGGTCGAGTCCGTCCTCACTGGAAAACTTCTTAAACCTGTGGTGTTTCTACTCTAGTTGATGCGGGATGAGAAAACTTGGTTCCAATCCAATCCACGTGGCTGGATATATCGTGGCACTGGAAGCAGCCAGCGACCTCCCAGCTCGTACACCTGACGGCAAGCAAGGGGAAAATTGGGAGAAAGAGCCAGGACTGCCCCGCTGTTGTCCTCAAGTCTTGGGGGTCACCCGACCTTCAGCGAGGTTTGCTGCAAGTGAGACGCTAGCAGCGCAGGTGATTCTTCCCTTAGTAACCTCAGCATCGAGGAGTCCTGGTGCCGCGTGATGGCTAGTCCTCTTTGCCACTTTTTAAAATTGAAATACATTTGACCTATAACATTGTATAAATTTAAGGTGTACATGTTAATTTGATATATTTAAATAGTATATGATTGCCTTTTAGCACCTCTATCATTTTGGCTTCCTGCTCTACTCCTGGCAGCTGGGACTCCAGTGCAAGGCTAGCAGAAGGAAGCAAACTGTTAACAGCTGGGTGCTAGGATAAAAAACCCCAACACACAGCAATCTTTGTGTTTATGAAAATTTTCATTTAAAAAGTTCAAGGAAACTGGGGCGCCTGGGTGGCTCAGTTGGTTAAATGTATGCCTTAGGCTGAGGTCATGATCTCCAGGTCCTTGGATCAAGCCCCCCACTTTGAGTTCCCTGCCTAGCAGGGGGTAGGAGGTGATCTGCTTCTCCCTCTCCCTCTGCCCCCCCTTGCTCTCTCTCTCTCTTTCTCAAATAAATAAATGAAATATTTTTTAAAATTTCAAGGAAACCTAACTTCAAAGAGCAAGGGTGTGGAGTGGTATATCTATCATATACCCTTTAGTCACCGCTAACAGATGACCACTCCAATTGTAAAGATTTTATTTATTTGACAGAGATAGAGACAGCCAGCGAGAGAGGGAACACAGGCAGGGGGAGTGGGAGAGGAAGAAGCAGGCTCATAGCAGAAGAGCCTGATGTGGGGCTCGATCCCATAATGCCAGGATCACGCCCTGAGCCGAAGGCAGACGCTTAACCGCTGTGCCACCCAGGCGCCCCCTAACCACTCCAATTTTAAATAAGCAGTTATAAGGGAAATAAAATGCAAAGCTGAATTTATAATAGTTTATTAACTGTTTTTAGAAGAAGCAAAGAAAAGCCTAGGCGGAGTGAACTTCAAAGATTTAAGACTCAAAAACAATGCAGATTCAGTTTCAACCGAAGCCACATCAGAGTAGAATGAAGACTCAATGTTGACTCTTTTCCCCCTCTAAGTAGCACCCATACGACCACATCAGATTTTCTCCTTTACAAGAAAGATAACTGGCAGCAGATACAAGCCATAAGAGTCTATGACTATTCTGAAACAGACAAAAACGTCCTATACATACACACAGAGACTTGTCTGAGATGATTTTGTGAAAGAAGAAAATGGTAAGTTGCAGTAAACATCTTTGGTAGGAGATTAGAGCCAAAAAAAGAAGGGAGGTTGAACTTGAAATAAAAGCATTTAGGTGTGATGACACTTATGTAAAATTCTTTATGTGTATCAAGTGTTGGATTTTTTAAAAATCTATTATTTAATCCAGAAGGGTAATATCACAGTAAATAAAGAACAAATGTTCAATTAAAAAAAAAAAAAAAACCTCCTCCTCTCAAAGGAGACTCCTCTCAAAGCAGAGCATGAAGCAGTGCCACCTGAGTTTTCACCCAGCTCAAGGTCCCCAGAGCTCCCTATCTGCTCTTTTCAACCCATTCTCTTACAGGAAATCACTTTTTACAGTTTCACTTGTACTTTTACATAATTGCACATACTTTTTTTTCTTTCAGCAGCTAGATTTTCCTAAGTGTACACTTTAACCCTTCTCTTATTACTGGTTGATTCGTTTGTTTCCCAAATTTCTCAATTACAAACTGTTGCACTGAATTTCTACTTGTGCCTTCATATCTATGTTGAAATATTTTTTTTAATTTTATTTGATTGAGTGAGAGCATGAGTAGGGGTTGGGCGGGGCGAGTGGAGGCAGAAGGAGAGGAGAAGCCAACTCGAGGCCCCACGTGAAGCTTGATCCCAGTACCCTGAGATCACGACCTGAGCCAAAGGCAGACACTTAAATGACTGAGTCACCCAGGCGCCCCTATGTTGGAATATTCCTATAGAAATCTTCCTAGAAATGGAATTGCCGGGTTGAAGAATGAGCACCTTTAAAATTGTGGCTTATTCGGTTAAGTGTCAAACCCTTGATCTCAGCTCAGGTCTTGATCTTGATCTTATTTATTTATAAATAAAATTAAATTGTTATATTGCCAACCTGCCCTACAAAATGGTCATACCAATTTATTTTCCCACTACAAGATATGAAAGTTATTTTCACTATACTTACCCAAATTCAATGTTACCAATCTATTTTATGTCCACATGTGTAAGTTTTCTATTTTTTTTCAATACCTATACCACTGTTTATGTCGCTTTATAAAATATTTTAATATTTGAAAAGGCAAGCTTACTCTCACTGTTCAAATGGCAGTCTTGGTCATTTGTTTTCCAGATGAAGCAACTTATTTTTTAATTTTAGTTAACATATAGTGCAATGTTGGTTTCAGGAGAATTCAGTGATTCGTTACTTACGTACAACATCCAGTGTTCATCACAAGTGCCCTCCTTAACACCCATCCCCCATCTAGCCCACCCCCTCCCCCCACCTCCCTTCAACAACCCTCAACCTTCAATTTGTTCTCTATCATTAAGAGTCTCTTATGATTTGTTTCCCTCTTTGTCTCTTTTTTTTTCCTTTCCCCCCTTCCCATATGTTCATTAGTTTTGTTTCTTAAATTCCACGTTATGGTCTTTGTCTTTCTCTGACATCGTCTGCTTAGCATAACACACTTTAGCTTAGCTCCATGTTGTTGCAAATGGCAAGATTTCAGTCTGTTTGATGGCTAAGTAATATTCCGTTCTGTATATATACCACATCTTCTTTATCCATTCATCTGTCAATGGACATTTGGGCTCTCTCCATAGTTTGGCTATTGTTGATAATGTTGCTATAAACATTGGGGTGCATGCATTCCTTCAAATCTGTATTTTTGTATCCTTTGGGTAAATACCTAGCAGTCCAATTGCTGGATCATAGGATAGTTCTATTTTCAACTTTTTGAGGAAACTCCATGCTGTTTTCCAGAGTGGCTGCACCAGTTTGCATTCCCACCAACAGTGGAAGAGAGTTCCCCTTTCTCTACATCCTCATCAATACCTCTTGTTTCTTCTGTTGTTAATTTTAGCCATTCTGACAGGTGTGAGGTGATATCTCATTGTAGTTTTGATTTGCATTTCCCTGATGATCAGTGATGTTGAGCATGTTTTCATGTGTCTGTTGGCCATCTGGATGTTTTCTTTGGAAAACTGTCTACTCATGTCTTCTGCCCATTTCTTGACTGGATTGTTTGTTTTTTGGGTGTTGAGATTTTGGATACTATCCTTTTATCAGAAATGTCATTTGCAGATATCTTCTCCCATTCTGTAGGCTGCCTTTTAGTTTTGTTGACTGTTTCCTTCTCTGTGAAGCTTTTTATCTTGATGAAGTGCTAACAGTTCATTTTTGCTTTTATCTCCCTTGCCTCTGGGACGTGTCTAGTAAGAAGTTGCTATGGCCAAGGTCAAAGAGGTTGCTACCTGTATTCTCCTCTGCGATTTTGATGGTTTCCTGTCTCACGTTTAGGTCTATCATTCATTTCGAATTTATTTTTATGTATGGTGTAAGAAAGTGGTCCAGTTTCATCTGCATGTGGCTGTCCAGTTTTCCCAACATCATTTGTTGAAGAGACTGTCTTTTTTCCATTGGAAATTATTTCTTGCAGATGAAGCAACTTACTAAAAAACATAGAAAATTGGTCGAGGGAAAAGGTGTATACTTCCAAAATATTGGGTTTGTTCTATGAAGGTACACTGGAGTGCTCATTTCATTCTTTAAACTATATGTACATTATATTTGCATGAAAGAGTATACTTTAGGTGGTGAATTAGATGGGAAGACTCTGGAAACTAAGACCCAAGGCAGTCAGTGAAACAGTTGTCAAGAAACAAAAGCAAAACTGCAGAAGTCTGGAAACAATGACATTTGTTTGTACATTTTTGCAGGTAAACCTATTGAGGGCTAATAAAGAGATCAGTCTGTACAATTTTTTTTTTTAAAGATTTTATTTATTTGACAGAGAGAGAGAGACAGCCAGCGAGAGAGGGAACACAAGCAGGGGGAGTGGGAGAGGAAGAAGCAGGCTCCCAGTGGAGGAGCCTGATGCAGGCCTCGATCCCAGGACTCCGGGATCACGCCCTGAGCCAAAGGCAGACGCTTAACGACCAAGCCACCCAGGCGCCCCAGTCTGTACAATTTTTGAATAGGCTAACTAGATGCATCGAGGAAAAAAAAATTCACTGTTGACAGAATCTGTAGAAAACTTCGGAGGTTAGCTGTGGGTCACACATGGTAGCCAATCTCCAGGTTTTCCTGCAGCTCCACTTCAGTTAAGCCAGGTTGGCACTTCTCATCAGAATCTCTCAATTTCACACTTTTGATCAAAACAAGGCCTTTTTAAATATCACTAAGAGTGGGACGAACAAAACAAAACATGTGCCTCCTGAGTTATGTAGTATTTTTGCTAGAAATACATAATCTAGAGCTCACATGAGGAACAATAAAAAGCAAAAGCAGGATTTATAAGCGAGAGAAAGAGAAAACTGCAGACTGAGAACAGTGAATCCTGCTCACATTTTGGGAGCAGGATAAACTGGCTGACAGGAAGTAGTTTAGCCTGGACAGTGTCTTTGAGTGAACTCACTAAATGTATAAAAGAATACAATTTCAGGGGCTCCTGGGTGGCTCAGTGGTTAAGCATCTGCCTTCAGCTCAGAGCGTGACCTCGCGTGGGGCTTCCTGCTCCGCTGGGAAGCCTGCTTCTTCCTCTCCCACTCCCCCTGCTTGTGTTCCCTCTCTCGCTGGCTGTCTCTCTCTCTGTCAAATAAATAAATAAAATCTTAAAAAAAAAAAAAAGAATACAGTTTCAGTTGTTTATGGATTGTCTGGAAAACGTTGAGAATTTAGCTGTGGAGCATATGTTATCCTATCTCTGTTATTTCTGGCTGTATACTTCTGGTAGTAACTAAACTTAGTTAATATATGGCTGCACTATTTACCTCATCAGAATTTTTCACTAGACAGCCAGGAAAAACCTTATGTACAGCTTCCCCGGGTCCTTCTGAAGCACCTGTATAAGCAGGCTTTGAGAAGAACCCTCACCTTACAGTATCACCCCCTAAAAAAGTGGTTGTGACTCTAATTGGAACTGCATTCGGTTTTTTATTTTTTTAAAGATTTTTTTTTTTTTTTTTTGAGAGCACGAGAGAGACAGAGAGAGAGAGCACAAGCAGAGGGGAGGGGCAGAGGGAGAGGGACAAGCAGGGAGCAAGCCTGATGCAGGGCTTAATCCCAGGGCGCTGGGATCATGACCTGAGCCGAACAGGCAGACATTAACCGACTGAGCCACCCAGGCGCCCCTGCATTAGGTTTTAGATTAATCTGAGAACCGACCACATCTATCAACACCTTGGACTTTGCTATCTGAGGAGATAGCATCTCTATTTATTCCGTCGTTATTCCTTCCTCCTTCTTTCCATCTCCTCCTTCAAGTGTCGTCACTGATTTTAGGCTTTGTCCTTTTTATGTTTAGTCATAGATACGTCAGTTCAAGGAATAAAGTTTCTAATTTTCTCAGAAATAAATTTTCATTAATCTGAAGTAGAATAAATTGGGATTTTTATAACCGCTAAAGCAACACTAAAAAATATTTTTAAAAAGCTATTTAAATGGCATATAAAAATGTATTTATATAATACAAGATGGAGAAAAAACAACCAAAGACATAGGAAACAAATACCAAAATGGCAGACATAAACCCAATCATGTTGATAATTACATTAAATTTAAGAGGACTAAATCCTCAATCAAAACTCAGAGATGTTCCAACTAGAGCAGCCAGACTCAAAAAGCTACATTTTCTATTATTCTATTTATACTAAATGTTAAGAGAAGGCAACTTTGCAGAGACAGAAAGCAGACTGGTTGTCTGAGGCTAGAGACAGTGGTAAGTGACTACAAATGGGCACAAGGGAATTTTTTGAAGTGGAAGGAAATGTTCAAAAACTGCTTTGTGGTGATGGTGGAACAACTCAGAAATTCACTAAAGAAAACGGAGTTGTTCATTCACAATTTTATAGTATGTAAATTGTAACCAATTAAGCAACTCAATTTTTTTAAATTGAGTGCAATTGTACTAATACCCGAATTCTCCAAAATGAAAATTCTGACAGTTGGCAAAGATGTAGAGCAATTAGAAGTCTCATGCATTGCCAAACAGAAAGTAAATTGGTTCAATCACCTTGGCAATTGGAACTTGCACACATCCTAAAATCCAGCAATTCCAATCCTAGATACCTACTCAACAGAAATGTATGTATGCATGCACCAAGTCATGTGTAAGAATTTTCAGAGTAACACTATTCATTACAAGCCCAAACATGAAACAACCAAAATGTACATCGACAGAATAGGAAACTAAATTATGGTTTACTCATACAATACTTGCAACATGGATAAATCTTACAATACTTCCATTTATATTTAAGTCAAACAGTAATTATCCTTGGGGAGGGTGCAAATGGAGGTTTCTGGAGTACTAGTAGTTTCTTCTCTGGGTATTGGCTAAATGGATGTATTCCCTTTATTTCGTCTGATGGATCTTTTCACACTTTGTGTGTTTTTGTATGAATGCTGTGTATCAATAAAATGTTTACTAAAATAATAGAAAAAAATAATAGAAAAATATATGGAGTAACGGAAAGCTACTTGAAGGTAACATATGGGCAGTGAGATTTTTGAATAATTATTTTAATACTTTATATATTGTCTAATTTTTTTTTAATATTTGAGCACATAAGTACATTTATCATCAGAAAAGTCAATAATGGGACGCCTGGGTGGCTCAGGTAGTTAAACATCTGTCTTCGGCTCAGGTCATGATCCCAGAGTCCTGGGATGGAGTCCCACATGCATGCGTGCATCGGGCTCCTTGCTCAGCGGGGAGCCTGTTTCTCCCTCTGCCTGCTGCTCCCCCTGCTTGTACTTTCTCTTTCTTTCTGACAATAAATACAATCTTCAAAAAAAAGTCAATAATGCTGAGACAGTGTTCTGAACAAAAGATTCACAACAGCTGTGTTTCAGTTGCAAAAAGGAAAGAAAATTTTATTATAGAAACCTCAAAGAAACAGGAGAGGAAAGGAATCTACACATAGATGAAGGTAATAGTAGGCAATAAGAATAAGGCAAAGTTACATCAAATCGGGTATTTACCACATCCAGCCTCATCAGCCAGGGAACCCGGTGGAGACAGTCAGGCTGGAGTCCTGATATTAGAGGCCTGGGTGGAGCCTCCTCCCCTCACCTGAGACTTCCAACTGACCATCTCTATAAGGGCCATATTTATAGTGCAAATAACAGGGTTTGAAATTAAACATTTGTTTAATTCGCCTACATGCAGTTTGCAATGAGCTGTTATCATGTTTCTATATTTTCAAGGAACCTGGGCTATGTGTATTTGCCTCCTTCCCGGATTCCATTCTGGGGGGCCTGCCCAGCCTGGAGCAGGAGGGGATGTGAGACAAGATTTGTGGCTCTTGGCATCCAGAGCAGAAGGGCTGGTTCTGACCTGAAGGCCAGATAATATATTTCAAACAAGTAGGCTCCCAAGGTTATTCACACAGCCTGAGTCTCATAAACGATACTCCTCAGCCTGCCTGTGTATATGCACGTCCGGGTGGTTGGCTATATGGGACAAATCACAAAACATTCATCTATACAGAACAGATGGGCATCATGGAGGCATATAAGCAGGTCCAAAAGGGGCCCCTGAAACTGAAAAGCGTGGCAGAGCTTGGCATGATCAAGCCAAAGAAGAAAAAGATGGACAAAGGTAAAATTCCTGGAAGCAATGGGAATGAGCAAAAGGGACGAACAGAAAGGAGGAGAAGCAGCACAGCCTGAACAAGTGGACCCACCCGCAGGCAACCATTGAGAAGATGCAGGAGAAGCGGCAAACGGAAACGATCCTGAAGCATCCAAAACCCACAGAGAGTGGAAGACTTCAACTGACCCCTGGACATTCTCACGGAGAACGACATTCCCAAAATCAGCTGGAAGAAGTTGCCTCCCCATCCAGGGTATCAAGGGGAAGTGGAAAGCAAAGTTGGGGTTATGTTTGTGCCTTTGCTATTTTCTGCTGAGACAGTGCTTTCCAACGCAGTGTGCCGTCTTTCTGGAACTTGATTAAAGTAAGATGGTCCGTTTACTCTATTTTGGTTTCTAGGTAGCACAAAGAAGACATACCTTTTTAATTTGGACTGGAAATTTTTGAAAGATTATCGCAAGATTAAGGTTATTTCTGTGTGTCACAGAAAAGTGTTTTTAGCCCCAAGTTGCATCTAACTCTGACAGCCAGCCAGCTATCTTTCCCTGCATGAAACAGACTCCAGAGGATCAGGAGCTAATGCCAGCATGGCCTACAACTTGCAGATCCCCACTGGGCCCTGAGTGAGCTATGCTTACAAGCTCCCTCTAGCTTGGGGCTTTTGCTGTTCCTTCGAGGGCCTAGCGAAGCCACCTGTACCTTCATGACCTTCAGAATGCCTTCTCAGCCACCTGGCCCGTGAGCCAGTACAGCCTGGGAAGTAAAACCACCACCTAAGGCAAGGATGGAATGTATATTTTGTCCCTGTCTGAGCCTGTGGCCAGCATGCAGCTTCCCCCCCCCGCCCACAGGGTCCTCCATTCCAGACAGGTCTAGAGGGTGTTCCATGGCAGAGATCGCTGATCAAGCACAGCAGTCTTTGTAATGGAACCCAGACACAGCCTGCCTCACTTCCCTCCATCCTAGGGTCCAAGCAGCGCTTGTATTTATTCAGAGTTAGCATATAACATGTAGCCTGCTTGGCATTTCTGGCCTAAGGCACCTCAGGGGTGATGGGACCAGGGCAGAGCCTCAGCACAGACAGACATGGGTACAAAGGGGGGGACCCAGGTGCTGGTGCTGGAGAGCCATGATCTTTGAGGACCTATGGGATGAGGATCAAAATGTGTATACTAGTGGGAGAAAGTTTCTGTTGACATAGGTAGTGAAAGAATAACAAAGTCAAAAGAGAAAAACCAAGTGTTGGGTTTGGGGGCTGTCACATGTGAACAGAATAAAGAAAAAACAGTTATTAAAAAAAGTCAATAGGGGCGACTGGGTGGCACAGCGGTTGAGCGTCTGCCTTCGGCTCAGGGCGTGATCCCGGCGTTATGGGATCGAGCCCCACATCAGGCTCCTCTGCTATGAGCCTGCTTCTTCCTCTCCCACTCCCCCTGCTTGTGTTCCCTCTCTCGCTGGCTGTCTCTATCTCTGTCGAATAAATAAATAAAATCTTAAAAAAAAAAAGTCAATAATGCTATTTTTATTTTGGGTGTGGTACTAATAAATAGCTCTATTCTAGCAACTTGTTAGAAAAAACAGTCTTGTCCCTCAATCGAAGAACAAATACTGTTCATTCTTTACAATTAAGAGGTTTATTACAATTCCTCTTAAAAAGAAATAAAAACTATGAGAAAGGAGTCTAAATTCAGGTGTGGAGAAAAATAAAAGCCAGTGGGAAATTATAAAGGGTTTGGATCCTTGAATCAATGTCTTGGTTCAAATCTCACTCATCCATCCCCACATCCTAGCTCTGTGACCTTAGCAAACTAATCATGTCCTACTTAGGTGCTTGGCACGGGGCCTGGTATGTGATATAAACTCTAATAACTAGCTAATATTATCCCCAAATTCTGAAAAGTAGAATGACAGAACTACTCTTTTTATTAAAAAGTTATGAAGGGGGATGCCTAGGTGGCTCAGTCAGTTAAGTGTCTGTCTTCAGCTCAGGTCATGATCCCAGGGTCCTGGAATCGAGCCCTGCATCGGGCTTCCTACTCAGCAGGTAGCCTGCTTCTCCCTCTGCCTGCTTCTCCCTCTGCCTGCTGCTCCCCCTGCTTGTGCACTTTCTCTGTGACAAATAAGTAAATAAAATCTTCACCAAAAACAGTTATGAAGGTAGTAAAAATGCTGTATCAGCACATGATGAAAGGGAACACAGAAAAACCATACTAAATGTTGTTTTAGTTTGCTAGCACTGCCATAACAAAGTAACAGACTGCGAGGCTGAAACAACAAATATTTATTTTCTCAAAGATCTAGAGGCTGAAAGTTCAAAATCAAGGTGTCAGCAGGGCTGGTTTCTTCTGAGGCCTCTCCCCTTAGCTGGCAAACGGCTGCCATCTTGCTGTCTCCTCACATGGTCTTTTCTCTATATACCCACCTATCTGTGTGCATATTTCCTCTTCCCATAAGGACCCCAGTCATATTCGAAAAGGGCCCACCTATAGGACCTCATTTCATTTTAATTACATCTTTAAAGGCCTCTCTAAAATACAGTCACATTCTGAGGTACTAGGGGTTAGGGCTTCAACATGTTAATGCATATAAAGGATGAAAAATATGCAGGATCATTTAGTAATTTAATTCTGGATAATTTTTTAAAAATTAGAATGTTTTGAGCATAACCCTCTTCCTCCAAATAACAGTAAAACAATGTTTAATGGTTTTGTGCATTTCCCACTAGAAATAACCTGTAGGAATATTTTTATCAAATTTCTGCAGAAGGAGAAAAAGCAGGAGTACCTAAGATTAAAAGTAAGGGGTTGGGAGGAGAGGGAAATCACACAGAAAACAGTAATTAGTTTAACTACATACAATGAAAATTTTTCATATACAAAAAATGTGAGAAGGAAAGGGGTAGAAAATACCAGTTTAACAGACTATTATTTGTTACAAAAGCTTACATGGGTAATAAAAATCCGTATCTTCAGAGTTTAAAGAATATAGGAATGAATAAAGAAAAACATAAAAGCATTTCATAAAAATGTTAAGCAAAGTAGGACAACGTTCAGTATCACTTATAATCAAAGCAGCACGTTTTAAAAGACTTGTGCAGGGCACTCGAGTGGCTCAGTCGGTTAAGGCTCTGACTCTTGATTTCGGGTCGTGATCTCGGGGTGGTGGGATCCAGTCGCACATCTATCTCTGCGAAGCAGCTCGGAGTCTGCTTAGGATTCCCTCTCCCTCTGCCCCTCCCCCCAATTTGTGCGTGTGCTCTAAACAAATAAACAAAATCTTTAAAATTAAAAGACTTGTTCGTGTGTGTTTACAACCCTTGCAAACAGCTGGAATCCATTACTGCATAGGGGAGAAGAAACTTCATGAGTTAAATCAATTCCAACTCTGTGCTGAGGCCATAGAGCTCTTGACAACCTCTCTCCCCCAAGCATCCTGCTTCCTGAAAGTGGAGGTGGCAAGAGGTTGGGGCTGTTTTGCACGCATTGGTCATAGCACGGTAACGGGTAATGGAAAAACAACCCAGTTCATGCAGGGCACCTGTGCAGGACTCAGAGAAAAAGGAGACAGCTGGCTTCGTGGCAGGATGCCTTCCAACAGCCAAGCTGCCAAGGACCCTGGCTGTTCTCTCATGAATCACAATGCTAACAGAATAAATAACCGATTGCCTCAGCTTTCGTGTTGGAGCACCCACCCATGTGCAGGCAGGAAGCCTCTACTCCAAGAAGAAAATGCACACTAGTTGCTACTGAGGGGCCAAACAACCAACTTCAAAGTGAGAGCCTCAGGGAAGCATTGGTATTAACTATGAGCGTATTAGAAATGCAAATTTATGGCCCTGCGCTTGAGGGCCTGACTCTGGCCATAAAATCATAAAAGGGTTAGTAGATTCAAAATGATAGAGGCAAAGGAAAAAAAATAAAACCACTACTATCAGCCTTTTACCCACCCCTCACATCAAGACATGAATGAACAGAATCAATCTTTTATATATTTGCTTAATTTTAAGTGAGCAAAGATTTTTATGCCATTGGACAAAAAGGAAGTTCATTTCTTTACTAGAATGGCACTACAAACTCACTTTTGCATCAAAATAACCAAAGCACTACTCATCAAAACACAGGAAAAAAAAGAATGCAGAGATTTATGGATACTTGCTTCTCTTGAACTTCAGTAGTAGAAGGACTGTTTCTCACAATGCTCCTGAAAATACTTCTGCAACAGGAGGCTCAGGAGTCTGGGGACCTGGTGCACCGGCCTTCAAGAACTCCTCAAGTTGTTTCATCCTCTCAGCTGGATAAGGAAAAATGCTTTCTGTTCCAAACTACTCCATCATTCAGGGGAGCAGGGGAGGAGGGGAGGTGCTAGCAGGATCACTTCTCAGGTGGAGGCTCTGACCCTGAGATCTGGAAATCCTGGTGAAACCAAGCTGAGGCTGCATGGGGCAGTGACGGGCCTGAATGTGTTAGATCTCAGTTTACTTTCCCAAGGTCCCACTTGGCACTCCTCTCACAAAGGGATGCTCAGGGGCTGTATGCAGAACACTGCAGTTAGGAAACTGCAAAAAGTTTTGGTAAGGTAATAAAGGCTGGAAGAAAGCCTGGTACAGCCAGGTCGTTCACCGGTGGCTCCCTCCACATGCAGGTGTTTAGAGACCCTCACCTCGAGCACGATGCTTCCGGTGCCAGGATGCCAGGTTCAGCAGCACGCTCTTCACCCGATTTTGTACACGGGGGCGTCCAAAGATGGTGATTTCAGCGAAGTCCCCAGAGTTAACTATGTCCACCGTCAGCAGGACTTGGCTCATCCACTCCATTTCAGGAATTATGGCTCGGTCTGGGCCTAAACAGGAAAAGAGAGACTCTGAGGGGAAGCATGGTTGAAGGTGAGTCTAAATTTGAAGGGAATGCTGGCAGGAAAAGGCAAGAGCTGGAAGGTGGGGATCGTGGCGTCAAAGGTGGCCTGCAAATCCGGCAGAGACTGTTGAGAGGTGCTCTGCGGGGTCTCTCTCCTCTTGGACTGGAGGGGGGTCATTCCACCGGCACCCCTGGGGTGGCTCACCGAAGATCGAGTCAGCCAGCCATGCCTCCAGGTAAAACACCAGTGGGTCTCTCAGCTCCTGCACAGGAAACCACCACGGCCGCGTGCGAATCCGCGGTGGTGGAAGTGGTGACCAGAGCAGCGTGTCCAGGGACTGGGCGGACGTCCACTCGTCGCCCTGGGCCCTAGCAGCACCCGCGTCGTCGACCATGCTAGGTCCACCAGCCCAAGAAGAGCAAGTCCAGGTAGCGCCGGCGGAACTCCAGTGAGGCGCGAAGGCTGTGCCCCCTTTTACGGCTTCCGGCCAGCCCCGCCTCTTCCTGCGGCTCCTGGTCATCCGTTCCGGGTGACCGACGCAATTGACACTGGGCGGCCTTTCCTGGTGGCACCGGGAAGCCCGCCACAAGGGCTTCGTCTCGGATCGGAAACTAGCATTTACTTGAGTTTCAGCCGGCTCTCAGGCTATCCGTGATCATCTCCGCTGAGTCAGAAATCACGTAGCCTCAAAGGTCCCTGCCCCGGCACACCGCTGATTGACAGCGTGGTTTGGGTCGGCGGCCTCGTTGACCTGGAATCACTTTCGTCCTGGGTTAAGGTTTCGGCGTTACCTTCCAGGGGTAGGTAGGCGGATCAGGCCGAGGGCAGGCTCGTCGAATCTGTATTTTCTCCCTTTTGCTCTCTGTTGTCTTCCGACTCTCCGTTTGGTTACTACAAAATCCTTCAAGCAAGTGTGTCGTGTTTTAAAATATAAACGTCAGAGGTGGTCATACAGAACACGTAGGGACTATAAACAAATCCCATTTATTTCCAACATCCTAAAACAACTAGTGTTGATGCACATTTCTTCCCAATGTTCTTAATTTTAGTTAGAAATTTAAATTATGAAAGATTTCACACATTCAAAAAGTTATATAACCAATACCTATGTAACAACCCCCATCACCGCCCCCATTTGACAGAATGTTAACATTTTCCTACATTTGCCTCACCTCTCTCTTCTTTAAAATAGATATCACCGGGGCACCTGGGTGGCTCACTCGGTTAAGCGGCTGCCTTCGGCTCGGGGGTCGTGATTCCTGGGATCCAGCCCCACAGCCGGCTCCTTGCTCAGCGGGGAACCTGCTTCTCCCTCTGCCTGTCGCCCCCCC
>NW_024425452.1:25737534-25792943 GCF_017311325.1 Ursus maritimus
CCCCCCCCCCCCCCCCGCCTGTCGCTCCTCCTGCTTGTGCTTGCTCCCCCCCCACCGTGTCAAATTAATAAATAAAATCTTTTTAAAAAATAGATATCACTTAAAGCACCTTTCCTTTCCCTCCCCGCAGGAAATCATTGGCCTGAAGCTGGTGTGTATTATCCCATGCATGTTCTTATACTTTTTCTAGTGCATTTCTAGAAATCTTGTTTGGTAGTTGTTCTACCAACTATGCTGTGCAAACTATTTTGTTCTTACAATTAGCTATGATGTGTTTGTTTTAAAAATCTTTTTAATGGGAATTTTTGATCATTTACAAAAGGCTGATAGTATTAATGTCCTGAATTCCCTCATCCACATCATCTAGGCTTCAAAGGTTGTCAGATAATCTCTATGAGATATTGACTCTAACTTTAGTGGATATTTTTATTTCTTCAATTTAATTTTAAAAATCAATATATTCACACTGTGAAACAAAAGTTCTCAAGGATATAAAAAAATATATGAAAGTTCTCTCTTAGAGGTATTCTCCCTCACTCTCCTACTAATCTTTTTCCAATTGTGTGTATTGTGAATGTCTTCTTCTAGTTTAAATTGTGTTTTCACGTTAAGGTGTCTTTTGACAAAATTTTTTAATTTTAATATAGGTAGACTTGTTAATCTTTATAGTAAGTGCATTCTGTGTCTTGCTTAAATTCTTCATCGGGTGGCTTAGTGGGTTAAGCTGCTTTTGGCTCAGGTCGTGATCCTGGGATTGAGCCCCACATCCAGCTCCCTGCTCGACTGGAAGCCTGCTTCTCCTTCTCCTTCTCCCTCTGCCGCTCCCCCTGCTTGTGCTCTCTAGCTCATTCTGTCTGTCAAATAAATAAATAAATAAATAAATAAATAAATAAAATCTTTAAAAAAGAAAGAAATCCTTCACTGCCCTGAGGTCCAAAGACACTCACTACACTTTTTACTAAGAATGCTAAAGCTTCTAAACATGTAAATTCTTGAACCATCTGGAGTTAATTTTTTAAACTTAGGCATAAGGGATATAATTTCATCGCTTCATAAATTGATAGTTTTTTCCTTCAGCCATTCTCTTGAGGATGCATCCAACCTGAGGCCACTCCCAATGATCTCCTTGAAAATTTTCAGACGCCTACATATAGCATGAGTTAGCCACAAGGTTGGTTTGTAGTAATTAATTATGAAGTCAAGACATACTTGAGAAAGGCAAGGTCTAGACATGTTCCTTTACCATTCCCATCTAGATGGCAGTTTATTTCTGATTTAGTTTTATTTTGGAAGTATAGCCATTAGGGGTCCTAGCTTTATGCAGAAACTCCATGTTAAGTTTCCTACATCTAGCAAGCCTTGAGTTTCATTTGCTGACCTCATGCCAGCTTCAAATGGAATTTTTTGGGATGTAGCAGAATCTGCCAAGATGAATCACTCTATTACCTCCAAGGCTCTTAATTTACCTTTTACAGGGACGGAGCATGGTTTGAATACTGCTCCAACATTTTCTAGCTCTGTGGCTGAGTGCAAGTTATTTAAGCTATCTGTACCCCATAAAAAAAAAAAAATACTACCCAGAAGATGACAGCATTCTTTCATTTTCATTGCTTAGCCCTGGAGGAACCAGTCTGAGGAGCTTTGGGTTCAGACAAAGTATGTGAGAGAATTGATTCTCATTGAGAAGCTTTGTTCTTCATAACTTTACTTCTTGTAATCTTCAACTCTTAAGAAATCTCTGTACAATGAAAAACGTTACAAAGCCTAATGAAAACATAACACTGATTTTTTGCATCAAATAACATCAAAATATATGTCACAGATAGGAAAAATGGTTAAAATGAGGAAAATAAACTAGTAAAGAGATATTTAATAAATCACAGACAAGGAGCAATCATGCAGAAAAGGAATATAATAAAGGCCTAATATTTCTGAATATAGGACATTTTTCTAATGTTTAAGAGCATTTACAAACAGTGATTATACACTACTTCCCTCGGATGGATGGATGGATGGATGGATGGATGGATGAATAGATAAGAAGACATTATACCACACTACTAAATAATATTCAAATAAAGTAAGAAATGAAAATCATCACTGATAGGCTATTTAGAATATAAGAATAATTTACAAAGTACATTTCAAAAACATTTTGGAAAATGTACATTCAGAAAAATCTAGTTTTCAGTCCCTTCTTGTTTATCCTGTATTCTCCTCCCCAATATAGTTAACTATTATTCATTTTTGGATTATCCTTCCATTGCAACAAATGTAGATACAAGTACCTGGGAATTTTTGCTTTTACTTTTTTGTAATATTACATGTATTTTATTGTACTCCTTTCCCACCGCTTTTTATTTTGAAAAAACGTATGGGAAACATAGGGAAAATTGTAAGAACATTAAATTTACATTCTATACTTTGCAGTTTCACTAGTTAACATTTTCTTTATTTTATCTCTACCTTCATATAGTTTTTCATACACTATTTGTGAAGCAGCAAACATCATGACACTCTGCCCCAACTATTTCAACATTATCTCCTAAGAACAAAGACATTCTCCTACATAACCTTATAAAGTTCATCCAGGAAATGTAACATTAATTCAATACTGTTGTCTAATATACAGTCCAATTTCACTTTCCCCACTTTTTCTAATAATGTACTTTATAGCTAATTTTTAAAAAGCTACAGCCCAATCAAGGAACATGCACTGCATTTACTTCTATCTCTAGTCTCTTTTAATCTAGTATCATTCTCTGTTGTTTAATCTTTAATGACATTGACATTTTAAAAACATTTAAAATTTTGTATTGTGGAAAATTCTAAACATATACAAAAGCATTTCTGGCCATTGTTCACTTATATATTCAGTCTCTCAGTTTCCACTTTTGGCCATTCTCTCATTTTTTAAAAAAGATTTTATGTATTTATTTGACAGAGAGAGAGACAGCCATCGAGAGAGGGAACACAAGCAGGGGGAGAGGGAGAGGAAGAAGTAGGCTTCCCGTGGAGGAGCCTGATGCGGGGCTCGATCCCAGAACCCTGGGATCACGCCCTGAGCCGAAGGCAGACGCTTAACTACTGAACCACCCAGGCGCCCCCGTTCTCTCATTTTTGAGGGTTGACCAGTTCAGGGAAAACTAGAGATCACTGTTTGGAGAGCCTTCATAATCAACTGTATTGTAAGATCTTGTTGCCTTTTTTGTTCATGGATCACCTTGGAGATCATGTGGTGAGAGAGTGACCGTGCAGAAGCACAGGACCCTGGAGAGAATGTGTCAAAAGAAAATTCAGAAAACTTTACATGAGACAAATATTTTGAGTGGGAAACAAACTATTGGAAAATAGGGAGACTTCCGAACCGAAAGCGGCTTGAAGCTCGGTTTATAAAGCATGAATGAAGGACCTTGGCTACTAGAAACATACACTCCTTTTAGGATAGTAGTACTGCATAAGCTTACCTGTTTGTACCTGATTAGCTAGGAAGCTCCAAGGTAATGCTGACATGAAAAAGGCTTAGGTTTTGTTTCAGGTCAGAGTCAGAATTTCAGGGAAATCCTCATAGTTTTAAGTTTTGGTGACATGACGATGAGTGCTTGATGTAGAGGTAGGTATATTTAAACCGTGGCCTCCTTTAACAAATGCAGTAGAGCAGCATCAGGACCATTACGACAAAAACGACAACAATTAATAATCCCTGTAAAATGCTTTGGAATCGGGAATCCTAATTGCCCCACCCAGGCCAAGAGAATGAATCCTGTAGACGGTGAGCTTGTCTGGATCACTCAGCAAAATTACATGAAATGACTTTTTGCAGTTAGTGATAACCTAGGGAAGGAGGTTGGCAGGAGCTCAGCTCAGCAGGGAGCGAGAACTGAGCTGCCCGGTGTCAGAGTAGCCACTTAAAGCCACAAGCCAAAAAGGAAAGAGTTAAACCTTTAATCACTTGCTGCAGTTGAATAAGCAAGAGGCTAAAAGCAGAGGAAGCTCGGCCTCCCTCAGTTCCATTTCCCTCACGGAATGTGATCAGATACGTAAACACGGACGTAGGTGTTGTCTCATAGTTGAGGGAAAACAGAAAGCTCTGGCAGTTTTATGGATCCTGAGGTGGGTGGGGGCAGAGGAGGAGGGAAAGAAGGAAGGGCTCAGAGTGGGAAAGTACTAGCTACTACGGAGTTAGAGTGGGGAAAAATTTCTTCATGGGTTCCCTCCTTCCTCTCACTTCCCCCTCAACTCCTACTGAGAAAGACCTCTGACCAGGACCTCGGATAGAGACCTAGGAATGTAAATATTCAAAAGAGCTTGATGGGAGTGGAAGGGCTCGAGTCCTTGACTGCAACTCCCTGCTGAGACTGCAATGCATTGGCTGCACTTTCTCAGAAAGGAATCTTTCTCAGTTGACTTCTTTTGGTGGAATATATTCTCCTCTCCTGGGAGGTAAATGCCTTGACAGTTTGGATGCCCAAAAATGTTTTAAAATTCTCCATCTGTCCATAGTTCGGTTGGGTTATATTCTGAATTTTAAATAATGTTCCTTTACAATTTTTAAGGCAATTCCGCATTGTCTTCTGGCCTCTAACATCGCTAGAGAACTGAGATGCCATTCTGATTTCCATTCCTTTTTTTAAGACTGTTTTAGAGCAGGTTTAGGTCCCCAGCAGAATTGAGCTGTGCGTTCCCACATACCACCTTCCACCCCACACAACACAGCCTCTCCACCAGCAATATCTCGCACCAGAGTGGTACATTGGTGAACAATCAGTGAACCTGCAATGACATATCATTATCCCCCAGAGTCCGTGGTTTACATTAGCGTTCACTCTTGTACATCCTACGAGTTTTAACAAATGTATGATATCCACCATTACGATATTACACAGAACAGGTTTCCATTCTTTTTGCATGTCACTTTCTTGTTCTGTCTCTGTCTGTAGGTGCTTTGGACCTTCTCTTTGTCCTTTAGTGTCCTGATGACGTGCTGTGTACTTTTCTTTTATCCATTGTGTTGATCGGTCAGTGTGCCTTAAGTGTGCCTTCTCTTTCAGTTCTGGGAAATTTTTTGAGCTTTTTTTTTTTTTTTAAGATTTTATTTATTTGAGAAAGAGAGCACAAGCAGTGGAGGGGCAGAGGGAGGAGGACGGACAGACTCCCCACTGAGCGTGGAGCCCAGTGCAAGGCTGGATCCCAGGATCCTGAGATCTAGACCTGAGCCAAAGTCAGGCACTTAACTGACTGAGCCACCCAGGTGGCTTTTTTAACTATTTCTTTGACAATTTCCTCCTCAACATTTTCTCTATTATTTTCTGAAATCTCTGTTAATTGATTGGTACATTCTGTAGTGGATCTTCTAGACTCTTCCCATATTTTTCTTATACTTTCTTTCCTATTTGATAAACCTCTTTTAGTCTTTGAATATTCTTTTTATACTCTGTTCTTATTTCATGAATTTAATGTCTTATCTTTCAGATATTAATGCCTTTTCAAGTTTTCTTCTGTTTGCTACATTGTTTCTGTTTTCAGATTTCTTTTTATCTTTTGTCTCTTTTGTTAGAGATTTTCGTGGAACATTGCATATTATATATGGCTGTTCCAGTTTAAAAAACCTGATTGGCAGCTTTGTTGGGTGGGGGGCTTACTCAAGGGCTTCTTTGTAAAACAAGCCGTCTCAATAGTTTGTAAACTTGAGCTACAACAAAATCACCTGGAGGGCAAGTTAAAACACACATTACTGCCCCACCACCAATTCCCTATCTCCAGAGTGGGAAGGTGTTCCTAAGGATTGCTCGTGGCATAGGAAACCTAGTAGGCAAGCCCTTCCTCCTCAGTATCAGGGTTTGTGTTTTCTTGAATTAATCAGTTTCACCTGAGAGGAATCATTCACTTTTCTGCCTGGAAGGGGTAAACCTGTGTCCCAGGACTACGTGAGCCAAATAGGGACAGAGGCGTTGTATTAATCTCCTTATTTGCTCTTTCACCTCTTTACTCTTCCAGCATCTGTTGGCCCAGAGTCCAAAAAAACCTTCCTGGATCTATACCAATCTCAAATAGGCCTTCAGTCAGTGTCAGGTACAGAATGGTAGAAGGGGGGCAATGGTTCTGCCTCTAATATAGACTTTCAACTAATTCTTCTGCCCTCATCCTCACTTTGAGAGGTCCTTTCTGTCTCTTATTTCTGAGGCAGACTGAGATTCTACAAAGAAAAACAGCCTTTTTCAAGGCTTAGTTTATGGCTTTCTCTGGTCTTAACCAAATACCACACTTTCATCTGCTTTCTAGCTTCCAGTATTTTTTTTTTTTTTGGCTTCCTTCATCCTGCCTATTTTTTATTCTTATGCATTTATGTCTTTTAATAATCTATTTACTGTCATTTTAGAGAGATTTTGGCAGGGTGTATGACGAATGCTGTGTGTTTCAATCTGTCCTTATTTTAGGTCTTTCGTGATTAGTATTTTTAATCTTCCCTTATACTTTTTTTTTAATTAGAGAGAGGGGGAGGGGCAGAGGGAGAAGGAGAGAGAGAATCTTATGCAAGCTCCATGCCCAGCACGAAGCCTGACTCAGGGCTTGAACTCACAACCCTGAGATCATGACCTGAAACAAAATCAAGAGTCAGACGCTTAGCCACCTGAGCCATCCAGGCACCCCATAATCTTCCCTCATATTTGATGAATAGTTTCGGTATAGATATAGGATTTAAATTTTAAATAATATCTAAATTATATTTTATATATGAAGCTAATGATACATGTCCAGATTTGCACTCTAGAGTCCTATGTTAAATGCTTTCAGTCTTTAAAAATGTGAGGAAATAGGGGCGCCTGGGTGGCTCAGTCGTTAAGCGTCTGCCTTTGGCTCAGGGCGTGATCCCGGAGTCCTGGGATCGAGTCCCACATCAGGCTCATCCACTGGGAGCCTGCTTCTTCCTCTCCTGCTCCCCCTGCCTGTGTTCCCTTTCTCACTGGCTGTCTCTCTCTCTGTCAAATAAATAAATAAATAAATAAAATATTTTTTTAAAAATGTGAGGAAATAAATGAACCTTGAAGTGAACACATGCCTTTAGAAAAAGGGCAACCCACCCCAACTCCAGGACAAAGTAAAATAGGGCATAAATAACTTGTGTAAATGAAATGTTAAATGGTTGAAATTTTGTATTCCATCAAGAAGGAAAGTAATATGAAATGAATATTGGGCATGAGAATTAAACATAAGATAGGGAAAAAGCACCAATAGTGATAGTCATGTCACAAAGTCCTTAAGAGGCCCCTAGGACTGGGCTTCCAGAGAAGCTGTATCAGTTCTCTGCCTCATGCCTGTTGGTTCTACTTAGTCCCTGCTCTCCCTGCTTTATATCATCTTCTCTTTCCTTCCAACTGTCTGCCCTAAAGTCTTTGAGTTCCAGCACCCACTGCGAAGATAACCACCTTACAAAGACTATTTGACCAGCTCCCACAATGATGTCAGGTCAAATCCTGACAAGAAAGGGGAAGATCTGTCATTACTAGCCGATGATATGATTGTTGAGAGAAATAAATAAATACATACATAAATTTAAAAATAAAACTATTGGAACTAATGAGTTTAGCAAGTTTATCAGATACAAGAATGACATACCAAAACCAATAGTGCACTAGTATACCAGCACACTGTGATAAACAGAAAATATAACAGTTTAAAGAAAATCTCAAATAATCAAAACCACAAAGTACCTAGTAATTATCTAGACCTGTATGAATAAAATGATAAAAGTTTACTTCAAGATATAAAAAAGGACCTCAGTAGACAAAGAACTATACCATTCATGAACATAATGACTGTTCAAAACCAATC
The DNA here is from genome assembly GCF_017311325.1 of Ursus maritimus. NCBI lineage: Eukaryota > Metazoa > Chordata > Mammalia > Carnivora > Ursidae > Ursus > Ursus maritimus. Next base: position 25,745,368 of record NW_024425452.1, read on the forward strand.
AAATTCTCTCAGACTCCCAACAGATTAGTCATTCTGGACGCTGACAGGGCATTAACTCATTATGCTGAAAACTGACATATAAAGGGAAAGAACCAAGTATGCACACCACCTTTCTTGTAGAAGCTCTGTTTCAGGATCATCAAGATAAGGAAAGTACTTTGTTTAGAACTCAAGCCAATAATAATGAATAGAAAGATAAAAGGTAGAATTAAATTATTACCATTCTGCAATCACTGATGAGATACCAGACCTAAGCAATGATCATCAATGAACACAAAAACTGTTAGATGAAAGACTGATGGAAAAATTCATAACAGGTGAATCAGGATGGCAACACTCGAACTCACTGATTAATTTTAATATTAGAAGTGTACAGACAAGACAACACATGCCTCATGATTTGCAACAGGAACTAAAGAGCACTACATATAAAGTCTTCTTCCTTCCTTCCTTTTTTTTTAAAGTATTTATTTATTTATTTATTTATTTATTTATTTATTTATTTGTCAGAGAGAGAGAGTGAGCACAAGCAGGGGGAAATAGGGAGAGCGGCAGGCAGAGGGAGAAGCAGGCTCCCATGCTGAGCAAGGAGCCTGATGCGGGACTCAATCCCAGGACCCTGGGATCATGACATTAGCCGCGAAGGCAGACGCTTAACCGACTGAGCCACCCAGGCATCCCTAAAGTCTTCCTTTCAAAAATAAAACTGAAGCTGAGACTATTCAAGCTTCTTGCTCTTACTACCAGTGTTTAGGAAACCCGGAGATGGGAGAAATGAGGATACAATCAGCCAATGAAGCATGGAAGAATATCCTGGTTTTCTAGGTCATACACATGTTCTAAATTTTAAAAAGACTGAAAGACATCAATCAAATATGTTGGGGAGTTCTTTAACATCTGGATTCAAATAAGTTAACTGTAAAATTTGAACAGGGTCTGGGTATGATATATTAATGAGCTGCTATGAATTTTATCAAACATGATAATGGCATTAAGGTTATGGATTCTCCTCTACTCTCTATTACCCGTCCTAACTTCTCCATGACCTTCCCTTTAAAGCTTAGTGTCCTGAAGATCCCATCCTCTGGTTCTCTTCTTTCTCTTCTTACTTGCTTCCCAAGAATTCTTACTGATTCCCAAATTTGACCAGGTTTCTAAACCTTGATCTCCACCCAGAACATCTTTCCTGATGCTACCAGATCCACCAACTATGAAGTCCTCAAGATATTGGAAACTCTAGTTTCCGGTGTCAACTTGGCATCTCATTCCTTCCATTTAACTTGCTTTCCAGAACAGATGACCAAAATAGTAACCCTGAAGCATCTTCATCAACTCCCTTTTACCCATCCCCACATACCTGGTGAAATGATGAAGCACCGGACAGACTTCTGTGGGATGGTGCTCTTCACCAACTTCGAATAAAAAAGATCTAGTCCTTTTTAAAAGGATAATTTGACAATCACCTACCAAAACTCTGGTTTGTAGCCTTTATGATTTAGTAGTTCAATGTCTCGGACTCCCTCTTACAAAAACTGACAAAGCAACATGAACAAAGTTTTTCATTCCAGCATTTGTTTTTGGTTTTTTTTGTTTTTTGGTTTTTTTTTAAAGATTTTTTATTTATTTATTTGACAGAGATAGAGACAGCCAATGAGAGAGGGAACACAAGCAGGGGGAGTGGGAGAGGAAGAAGCAGGCTCATAGAGGAGGAGCCTGACGTGGGGCTCGAACCCGGAACGCCGGGATCACGCCCTGAGCCGAAGGCAGACGCTTTAACCGCTGTGCCACCCAGGCGCCCCCCAGCATTTGTTTGCTATAGTGTCAAAGTTTTGAACAAATGTCCGAAAAGAAAATGATTAAAATTTGGGAACCAATTACCTAAACTACATACACGTAATACAGTACATTGCAAACGTTAAAAATAACACAACAGATCGAATGAACAGAATATCTTTGATGTACTGTTCAGTAAAAAGAGCAAGTTATAGATTCGAACGGCATGACCTCAATTTTGTATGAAGTGCTCAATACCCATGACTAATGCTTCTGGCACCAGACCGCGAGGGCAGCCGAGGCTGGAGACACCGGAGTGCCGCGGGACGATGGGGCCAAAGCCAAGGGTGCGAGTGTGAGACGAGTTGATCCCAGCAAGAGACAGACGGTTCCAGGAGCCGCAGGATTGGCGCTGCGGATGCGGAGAAGTGCAAGGGACGAGGCGCCTCGCGGCCAGGCCACGCCACGGCCGCCGCCCCGGGACCCCGGGGGCAGTGGCACCTGCGCACAGGACCCAGGCTCACGGTGGCCTTTTCTGCGCCTTCAGAGACCGACGGATCTGCTAGGACTGAAGTAAAGGACATAACCAGCACAGAAAAAAGAAGACAGAGAAAATCCCTCCAGCTCAGCGGACCCGTCTCTCTGATACCGCTGACTGCGGAGCGCGTAGGGGAGCAGCCGGCTGCCCAGACTGGACGGCCCCGGCCCCTCCCGGCCGGGCACTGCGGGCTCCGGAGCCACGGGGGACGCCACTCGCCGGCTCTTTTCTGGTGGTGCCTGTGCTCACCCTAGGGAGTTGGGCTTTGGTTCCTCCTTTGGCCTGATAGGTCTGACTTTAATTCACGCCTGCACTTGACCCGACCGGGGAAGCTTAGGACATAGGGTGGTGTTCTCTTCCGCTTGGAAGCAGGCCTGGCTAAAATGGTTTTTGGTCGGTGAATCCAGAGGTGATGCGCTCGTGAGGCCCTGTCCCTCCTCCCTGGGTCAGCCGGCGCCCGGAGCCCCAGTCTGAGATGCGTTCCTCCCAGGATCTCCCCCAGCTACCGCTCAGGTTGTCCGAACTCCCCTCTTGGACCTGTGTTTTTCCCTCCTACAGGCTTCAACCTTGAGCAAATCCTAACAATCGAGAAAGTGACCGGAGTTAGGCTCAGGCTTGTAAACTCCAGCTCGGTCCCTGCTGTGCGGGGACAAAGCCAGATTGGTGATCCAGGTCCTGGCGGGTAGAGCTGTTTGCTTTCCACCTCAAACTGCATCATGGCGTGACAGGGAGGGGAGAAAGATTAGGCCAGGGCCCACTTCTCCAATAGGCTTGGTAGGCACAGTGCCTGGGACCCACGAAAATATTTTAATTAAAAAATTAAAATTTTTAAATTTAATTAAAATTAAATTAAGTGCCTGGGTGGCTCAGTCAGATAAGCGTCTGCCTTGGGCTCTCGTCATGATCCCAGGTTCCTGAGATCGAGTCCCATATTGGGCACCTTGCTCAATGAGGAGCCTGCCTCTCCTTCTGCTTCTTCCTCCCTGCATGTGTTCTCTCACTCTCTCTCAAATAAATAAATAAAATTTCAAAAAAAATTTTAATCAGAAAAAAGGGAGCATTATAATAATGAACCCTGATACTCATTTTTATGCCAACACCATGGTAAAATACAGTATTTATTTAGTCTTTTTTTTTTAAAGATTTTATTTATTTATTTATTTGACAGAGAGAGACAGCCAGCGAGAGGGGAAACACAACCAGCAGGGGGAGTGGGAGAGGAAGAAGCAGGCTCCTAGTGGAGGAGGGAGCCCGATGCGGGGCTCAATCCCAGAATGCCGGGATCACGCCCTGAGCCGAAGGCAGACGCTTAACGACTGAGCCACCCAGGTGCCCCTACTTAGTCTTTTTAAACCACCCAAGAAGGCATAGGTGCCAAGGGCCCATGAAAATACTCACACCTTTATCTGGTTGTGTGGAACCCCAGAGCCCAAAGGACAGTGACAAGAGCCCTTTTGGGGACCCAACTCAGGTGTGCATCTAGAACTCCACTTTACATGGCACAAAGATGGTCAGATCTATAGGAGCCAAAGCCAAAGCCAACCAGAATCCTCCAAACTACAAAAGCTAATGATTGCTGAGGTGTCAAGGGAGGTTCAGATGAGAGGCCTGGTCCCAGTCCTGAAACTGTAGACAAACACATTCCCATTCTTCCACCTTACCTTACGCCCTATATTTGCCTATGTGATTATAGTCTGGAGTTTTTATTGGGACTATCAAAAATGCATTTCTTAAACTCTGGATTGACCGATGGGGGAGGAGAACCTTACCTTGTACTTAATTCTCTTTTTGACATTAGATTTTCCTTGCTGACACCCTGACTTGAAGTGGCTCTGGCATATTAAAGATGAAGCTGAGCTCTCTCACCCTTCCTAGAGTCCCCTTCAACCGTCTCTTCACTGACAGCATCGACCTTTTCTTAGGTAACAGAGGAGAGAAAGAAAAGAAGAAGGAGAAGGAGAAAAGTAGCTTAGTATGAGAAAGAAAAGTAAGTCTGCCCTGCCAATTGGTGGGCCAAGAGGACGGGCATTGATAAAGCTAGCTGCCAAGTTAACAACAGTATTTCTCCCAAAGACATGCTGCATGCATCAATTCATAAAGTGTCACAATAATCTCCCCTCCCTCCTTTGAATGACTTCTGTATTCTTACTAAATCAGAAACTTTGTTTTCGGGACGCCTAGGTGACACAGTCAGTTGGGCATCCGCCTTCAGCTCAGGTCATGATCTCCGAGTCCTGGGATCAAGCCCCTCATGGATTCCCTGCTCAGCGGGGAGCCTGCTTCTCCCTCTCCCTCTGCCCCTCCACCCTGCTTGTGTTCCCTTTCTCTCTCTATCTCAAGTGAATTAATACAATCTTAAAAAAAAAGAATACTGTATGATTCCATTTATATAAAGTTCAAAAACATGCAAGAGAAGGAAAGGTCCAATATCCTCTGGTAATATATGTCCTCTGATAATATTCTTTCATTTGATTTGGACAGTGGTTACAGCAATGCTACTTTGAAAATTCATTGAGCTTCAGCCTCATGATTTACACATGTAAGTAGGTAGATTAAACTTATTTTTAAAAATGTTTAGAGATCTAGTGATCAAGTACAATTAGCATGTAGTCTTAATAAATTCTGACTTATGTATAAAGTTGAAACTTTATTTCACAGAGGCCACAGAACACAGAGTAAGTACTCAAAACACAAGAGATAGATAGCAGTGATCAAAAAAGGAGAAAAGGAGACCCAGGTTTACAAAGTTTTGGAAATCGGTCTGTTGGATTTCAGTCTGAGTCTGAGTTCGGCTTCAGCTACTGGACAGCTTCACTTTGGATATGCAGACTAGCCTGGGGGAAGAGCGGAAGGCCAAAACTGCACGTTGGCAAATCCGGCCATTGAAAATTGTTGAAAATCATTAACGAAAATGTGTCTTAGCAGAGGGAGGGAGGCAAGGTCGAGAAAAGTGAACTCTCACTTTGTCAAAGGGTGCAGAATTGACTTTGAAGAAGGCCAAGGGTGAGCACGATCTGAGGAATTTGGGGTTGCCACTGCAGACTTCTCGGTAGCCTGGGTGTTCAAGGAAACAGGGCAAATAGCACCTGAGGCCAGGTAAGGTTTTACTTTCTTAGGGGAAAGATTTTCTTTGGCCCACCACTCAAGAGGTAATGGAAGGACTTGGGGCAGGTTGATCAGAAATAGGTGGCTCGATGAGTGCTGCAGAAAACCTGGAAAGTCACCTGTAATTGTGAAGTAAAAGAAACCATCTCTATGAAACGATATGCCCAATACATTTCTTAAGGGTGGGAATGTTAAGGGCATTGTATCAACTGCCTCTGTTTTCTTGATCAAGTAGTTTGTAAAACCACCTATGAGCTGGTGGGGTGGGGAGGCATGATCTTATTAGTGAGAAGTGGAAGGGTTGACAACAGGGAAAATGACAAGGGTGTGAGGAGTAAATGCAACACAAGCCAAAGCAAGGAAGTAATAAAGATTAAGAGTGCAAAATCTATGAAATAGAAAACAGAAAAAGTCAATAAAAAGTGGGTCCTTTGCAAAGAAAAACAAGATTGACAAAGAATAAAATTTAAATTACTAAAATCAGGTGGGGGTGGGCTAGGTGGCTGATAGGTGGGTGTTATGGGGAGCACGTGTGATGAGCACTAGGTGTTGTACGTATGTGATGAATCACCGAATTCCACCCCTGAAGCCAATTATACTGTATGTTAACTGGAATTTAAATAAAAATTTGGAAAGAAAAAAAATATTAAAAAAAAACAACAAAAAATAAATTACAAAAATCAGAAGTTAAAGAAGGGATGTTATCACTGACCTTACAGAAATAAAAAGAATTATAAGGGACTACTATGAACAAGTATATGCCAACAAATTAAGTAACCTGGATGAAATGGAGAAAGTCCTAGAAAACTACAAACTGCTGGGGCACCTGGCTGGCTCAGTTGGTAGAGCACGTGACTTGATCTCGGGGTCGTGAGTTTGAGTCCCACATTGGGCACAGAGATTACTGAAAAATAAATAAGATACAAACTGCTGATACAGACTCAGAATAAACAAAATCCGAATAAACCTATCACAAGAGACCACATTAGTAATGAAAAAAAAAAATAAACTTCACACAAAGGAAAGACCAAGTTCAGATGATTTTACTAGTGAATTCTACCAAACAGTTAAAAGAGAATCCATACCAATACTTAAGCAAACTCTTAAAAAAAAAATTAAAAAAAGATGAACAAATGCTTCCCAACTCATTCTACAAAGCCAGCATTACCCTGATACCATAATCAAAAACCTCACAAGAAAACCACAGACCAATATACTTCATGAATATAGATGCAAACATCTTCAACAGGAAACAAGCAAATCAAATAAATCCAGCAACATTGAAAAATTATACACCACGAGCAAGTGAGATTTATCCCACAAATACAAGGTTAGATTAACACTCAAAAGTCAATAATGTAGGGGCAACTGGTTGACTCAGGCAGAGGAGTGTGTAGCTCCTGATTCAGGGTCTTAAGTTCAAGCCCCACATTGGAAGTAGAGATGACTTAAATAGATAAAAATTTTTCCAAAGTCAATTAATGTAATATACAATATTAATAGAATAAAGAACACATGATCATCTCAACAGATGCAGAAGATGTATTTGACAAAATCCAACATCCATTCATGATAAGAACACTACTAGGAATAGAAAGGAACTTCCTCAACCTTATAAAAACCATTATCAAAAACCCCCCAGCTAGCATCATATATCATACGTAATGATGAAAGACTGAATCTCCCCCCCAAAGATCAGGAACAAGGTAATGATGGCTGCTCTGACTTTCACTTAACATCACGTTGGAGGTTCTAGCCAGTGCGATCAGGCAACAAAAAGAAAGAAAAGGCATGCATACCGGAAAAGAAGTAAGGCTGTCTTTACTCATTACTCACCAACAAAAAGATTTTTTATGTAGAAAATCCTAAAGAATACACACAAGCACTACTATAAAAAATGAGTTCAGTAAGGTTACAGGATGCAAGATCAATATGCACAAAAGTCCATTGTATTTCTATATACTAGCAACAAACAGCCTAAAAATGAAATTAAGAAAATTCCAGTCATAAGAGCATTAAAAGATACTTAGAAATAAATTTAGTAAGTGCAGGACTTGTATACTGAAAACTACATACATTCCTTAAAGAAATTAAATATCTAGGGGCGCCTGGGTGGCTCAGTTGGTTAAGCGTCTGCCTCCAGCTCAGGTCATGATCCGAGGGTCCTGGGATGGAGCCCCATGTTGGGCTCCCTGCTTGGTGGGAAGCCTGCTTCTTCCTCTCCCTCTGCAGCTCCCCCTTACTTACTCTCTCTCTCTCTCTCTGTGTCAAATAAATAAAATCTTAAAAAAAATTAAATATCTAAATAAATGAAGGTATTTCATGCATGGATTAGAAAACTCAAAATATGAATTTAGACCCTTACCTTAACTTAAAACATACACAAAAATTAATTTGGAAAAAGACTGCAGACTTGAATGCAAGAGCTAAAACTATAAAAACTCTTAAAAAACATAAAAATAAAGTTATGTAAGGTAAAACTGGTGAGTTATCTTCTCACTCAGTATTAAAGAAGTGAAATTGTGTTTTTCTTAACTGAACCATTTGTGATTTTTTAAAAATTTATTTATTCATTTGACAGAGAGAGGGCTCATGAGCATGCACAAGCAGGGGGAGCAGCAGAGGGAGAGGGAGAAGCAGACTCTCCCCACTGAGCAGGCAACCAGATGTAGGGCTGGATCCCAGGACTCTGGGATTATGACCTGAGCAGAAGGCAGAAGCCAAAGGCAGAAGACGCTTACCCAACTGAGCCACCCAAGTACCCTTCCCCCCATTTATTATCTTTAAACCAAGTTGCTATTAGTAACAAATGAAAGGTAACAGAATGTCACCTCAAAATGACTGTAGGAGCTCAGGACATGCCATCCCCAAATAAGCTGCTTCGATATATTGTTTTGAGCTGTAGGTGCTTAAAAAACAGCAAATGCAGGGAGAGGCTTTCTCTGAACTCCCCTTTTCTGCCTAAAGGCAAATGCCCCGAAAGAAACTCAACTGGCACAAATCCTCTCTCTGAGAGGCGCCTCAACCAGGTGAGATTGATAAAAATGGACATGACACCCAGATAAGCTTTGGCACAAATTATCATTCCTCCCATCTATTCTTCAAAGTGCCCATTCATCTTCCCTAAAAATGACTTACTTTCCCCTACGAGGCTTACATTCCTTCTCTTACCCCACTAAAATTGTATTTAAGCCTGAATCCTAAGGGGGTGGGGAGTGTTGCTTATTTTTCCCTGGACGGCTTTCTCTTGTTAATCTTTTATTACGGGGGTCTCAGCTAAGAACTCAGAAAGAGTAGAGGGCAAATTACAACCACTCCACCTCCCACCACCACCAACACACACCAAAGCAGGACAGGCACATTCTGTGACAGAACTCCAAACTGATTCTAGGCCTCTTGGTGCCCACACCTGTGCACCCACAGGGCCCACCCACCCTCACTTTGTGTTGAGGTGAGCATTCAGATTAAGGAAAGGCCCTGGCATCCTAGAGTTTTCTCACCAGCCGCTAATATAGACGATCCTCATGGATTCCATCAGCTTCTTCTCTGCCTCTGAAAGGAAAAAAATACAACTGGATTTTCAGTAGTTCACAGGGCCACCCACAATCCTGACTTGTCGCAAATCCCTCACCCATCGTAAGTGGAACCGGAGGGAGCCTGCACCGTTCTTTTTTCCTGGGGCTAAGTTGGGCATGTGGTGGGAACCTTTTGAGGTTAGGCGGGTACAGAGGATGCAAAGGGTGACACCGATCTCTCCCCTTCCATCTAACCTCGCTAAATCTTCAGGGCTCGGATTGCGATTTCTCCAGAGTGGGCGGGACTCGGGCTCTAGAAAGCTCCCGAGGCCCCGCGGAAAGGCAAACTGCGCTGCCCACCCAGGCCCGAACCCCGATCCATCCCCACCCTGCCCTAGTACTCCCACTCGCCCAGACGCCCGGGGCCGCAGCGGTCCCTCCTATCCTCAGGCGACTCACGCACGAGGAGTTGCCTTCTTCTGCAGACAATAATGGATTAAACCTTTTTCTTCTGGGGCTGTCGGAAGACGGAGATCCGGCCGTACCCTTGGGGTCCAGAAGTTGTACTTGCAGCAGGAGCTCGGTCCATTGCTAGAAGTGTGGAATTTGGTGCCTGGGTTGTGCGCGTGGCGAGTCGGGGGCATGGAGTGGATAGGCCCGAGCTGGCCGAGCGATAGTACCAGAGGTGGCCGGAGGAGAAGGAGCTCGTCTAAGGAGGCCTGGTGGGGGCGACCTCATCCAAGCACTCATCAAAGATCTTCTGCCGCCTGCTCTAGGGGTAGGTCAAACACCGCCGGCGTTGCAGGTGCTCCTCTTGAAACCAGTCGCGGAAAATGCGCAGATCGATGCGTCCTGGGCCTTATAGGTAAATCCTCCCTCTCCTCCTGGGCGAGCCCGCCGTGAGGGCCCGGAGGAAGCTGTAAGTCACAGCCCGCGGGAAACCGAGAAGCCCTGGGCGCGGCGGGAGCGTTTCGGCGCGGTAGGCTAGGGCGGTGCTCGGAGCGGCCCAATCCCGCAGGCCGGTGCTGCAGGCGAGATGCCGGCGTGCCCAGGTGGCCAGGGTTCGCCCAGGGCGCGCCGCTGCCTCGGGTCCCGCCGTGCGGGGAGACATCCCCGAGGGCAGCTCAGCGCGCGCGCTCGCCGCGAGGGGTGGCCCTTTGAGCCCGCGACGCCGGCGACGAGGACCCGCCCGAGCCGCCAGATCCCGAGCTCTGGAAGGCTGGGGCGGCTTTCGAACTGCTGGTTTTCCCTCGGGCCCCGGCGCCGGAGGAGCGCCGCACCTTCAGCGGGAAGTACCGTCACACAGACAAGGCTGACACTCTCAGTTTGGGACCTCCGAAGGCAAAGCGATGCAAAGGACGGTTCGATCTGCCTTTGTTTGCTCAGATAGGCGGGAATTCATTGAGAACGGGGACCAAGTCTTCTCTCCCTAGCTATTCCTAGCACGTCGTACTGCGCCTGGCACAAAATGTTATGGAAGGAATGGAGAACTATGGATTTCAGCTCCAGCGTTGCCTCTTACTGGATTTGTGATTCTGAGCTGCTTACCTAACTTCTTTGTTCTTCGATTTCCTCCTCTGTAAAATGTGAACCAATAAAAATAGTACTTGTAGGATTGCTCAAGAGATTAAATTAAATTAAATTAAGGGACAGGAATGCATGCAAGGAGCTCAGGACAATTTCTGGCTCATAGTATTTTCCTAATTCAATTAGCACTATACACCATGACGCACTGGCACGTTTAGACTGTCTACGACAGTCCGTTGTCAACAACAAGGTTGCTGTGAATTCGAGAATATGCTTCACTCCCCTTTTATCTCTCTTTCGACACTCCTTCCTCCACCACCACTAACTATGGGCAAGATGTCTAACCTCTCAGTTCCTCACTTTTCATCTGTACAATGGGGATGATCATAACAGTACCTTGATCCTAGAACTGTGGTGTTTAAATGAGTTAATACATATAAAGCCCTTAATTGTGCCAAGGAAGTAGAAAACACTCAATAATAAATATCAGCTGTTACTATCTGCATACATAAACTTGTTTTCATGTTATAAATATTTCTATTTAAAAAGAACCTGGGTGGGGGGAAGAACCTCAGATGTAGAATTACTAGTTCAAAGATCACAAACTTTTTATTCTCCTTAGAAAATTGCTTTTTTTCTTTTGTAATTTTCTGTGTATCAAACTACAAAGAATCATAGAGAAGAAAAATATTTATTTACTATATCCAACTCCCCACCTGACACCTGCACTATAATAGGTATCTCTCGTTTAACCTACTCCCCACATCTTCCCTTCCTCAGTATTCTCTCTTTCAGTAAAGGCCACAACCATTCACCTGGGTGACTCCTCTCTTTGTGTCACATTTTACACTTACAAACAAATCCTGTCAGCTCTACCTTCAAAATATATCTAAAATAGAACTACTTCTACTTGCTAAGAAACTAGTCCAGTCCAAGCCATCACTATCCCTTGCCTCTATAATAGCTTCCACATAGTCTTACAGCTGCTTAAGTTACAACTTTTCTATGAGATCAAAATATTTCCCCTTCAACACCTATTTTCCTGATGGGGGCAGGAGTGATCTCTTGAAAATTTGAGTTCATGTCAGTCTCCTTGTCTTTGTGGAACAGAAGAGGAAGTCCAGAAATAAACAAAACAAACATATACATATATACAAAATGGTATGGTATATAATAAAATTATTTCAAAACAGTGACAGGGCACTGGGTATTTTGAAAACAAATTTGGATGGTTATCTGACATGCACATAAAAAATTTGCATTTTTAAAAACGATTATTTATTTGAGAGAGAGAGAGCACATGGGTATAAGTATGGGGAGGGGCAGAGGGAGAGAATTTGTTTTTTAAAGATTTTATTTATTTATTTGAGAGAGAACAAACTGGGGACTGGGGAGAGGGAAAAGCAGGGAGCCTGACTCGGGCTCAATCCCAGAATCCTGGGGTCATGGCTGGAGCTGAAGGCCGAAGTTCAGCCAACTGGGCTACCCAGGCGCCTGAGGGAGGGAATCTTCAAGAAGACTCCCTTCTGAGCACGGAGCCAACCTAACTCAGACCCATGGATTAAGACATGAGCTGAAACAAAGAGTCAGACATTGAACCGACTGAGCCACCCAGGCCCCCACTCCAAATTTTGCATCTTTTAAAAGACAGTGCTGTCAGAATATTTAGGTCAATGTTTATATAATTTGAGGGCAAAGAGAACCAGATCATGGCACCGAATGCTGTCACCATAAAAGAACAATGATAGCTTTTCGTTGAATTAGAATTAAAGCTCTTTTTGATGGAAAAAAATTCCCCTATGCCTTGCCCTCCCAATGTGAAATAAAAAGACAAATTATAAAAAGAGACGAACATACAGTATATAACAAAGAAATAAATGTTTAACAACATGGGGAAATTCCTATTTTATAAAATTTGAGGGTAAAACACTACAAAACAACACATGGTAGGGACACCTGGGTGGCTCAGCTGGTTAAGCATCAGCCTTCGGCTCAGGTCATGATTCCAGGGTCCTGGAAAGGAGTCCTGCATGGGGCTCCTTGCTCAGTGGGGAGCCTGCTTCTCCCTCTCCCTCTGCCTGCTGGTCCCCCTGCTTGTGCTCTCTCTCTCTCTCTCTCTCTTTCTATCTCTCTGTCAAATAAATAAATAAAATCTTTAAAAAAAAAAAAAGTAGAATTCCCAGAATTTTCCCTGGGGAAAAAATTGGAAGGAATAAATTTATATCTAGGTTATATTTTCATTTTTTGAAATTGTGTAAACACATATTAATTCTATAATCATCTTGAAGCTAAAGTTAACTATCCTCATTGATGGGGAAACAGTAGTTTTTTCTTGGTAGGGATTGCAGTTGGAGGCTGAAATCCCCTTCCTCCTGGAAGTGCGCCCATGGGTTCTTGAGAGGCAAACTGGCGCAGCAAAATGTGCCTGGCTTTGGCATCACATCCACCCGGGTTCCCAAGCACTGTAGCTCCCTGACCTCAGTTTCTTCATCTCTGAAGTGGGGACACCCACACGACTTCACAGGAGTTTTCTAAGAATTCAATGAGAAGACAACCCTGGCTGGCTGGAGGTGTTCCACATGAGATAATGCCACTCTCCCTGAATCAGGCGACAAGTTAAACCTTGCAGGGTCTATTTTCCAAAATTAGGTTTCCCACTGAATTCGCACCTTGGTATGTGCCTAAATTCAAACTGAAATTGCTCATCCAGCTGCTTCCAGAGCCATAGGGGAGCCCCGTGTACTCATGTGCCCGTTTGAGGGATGGTGGTTCCTTGCCCGGTGGGGTGGGGACCAGATACGTTCCTCGGAGGACTGAGGGGGCCTCTAATCCAGTCCAGGCAGCCCATGCAGGCGGGGCCCCCCCGTGACCCGCCTTTGGGCAAACAAGGAGCCACCGCCGGGTGGGGACCAGGGCGGAAGCCTCTACAGCGTCGCACTGCGGGGCAAGCGGCGCCAAAGAGAGGGCGGGCCCCCGAGCGCCTGCCCCGCTCCCGACCCGGGAGCTTCGACGACCAGCCGCAACCGCTGGCCGCTGAGAAAGTTCCGGGCCCGCCTTCTGAGGCTGAGCGGGTGGAGAGGAAATAGAGCTGCGGACCGGGGCTGATTGAGCTTCGGGCTCCAGAGCGGGAGAAGTCCCCCGTCTCCTTTCCGGAGCTGGTCGTCACCGCCCCCGGAGGTAAAGGTGCGAGCGAGGGAAACCGTGCAGCGTAAAGAAAGAGCGCAAGCTCGAGGGGTCCTCCGGTCAAAATCGCACTGCTTTTTATCTTTATCCGTGCCTGGAGGGGGAAAGGAGATGGTAGGCCAGACCTGAAAGCCCGACAATCATCCTGATTTTCTACTTGCTTAGAGAATGTTCTTCTAAATTCTAGTTGGGATCTAGAGTAAAAGGTTTCACCCCCACCCCCCATCGCAAAAGACTTAATGTCACAGATTTTGGGGGACAGGGGATACATTTTGCCCTAATTTGGGAATAATTTAAAATACAGAAAAATACCTGTAATTACCATTTTAGATATGCCTTTCCTCAGCACCTCTCACCAAGTGAGAAAATAGAATATTAGAAGGTTAAATTATTTGTTGGTCGAGTGCCCAAGGGGCAAAAATTAGCTGACCAAACTAAAAAACAAAACTAAAATGAAAAGCTTGACACAAAATTCCTCTTTTCAAAAATAGGCTATTTTCATAAAGCAGTTTTAGGTTCATAGCAAAGTTTATCCCTAAGTCCACAGATTTCCTATATACTTAACCACCTCCCTTCCCCAGCCCCCCATTACACAGCCTTCCTCATCATCAACATCCTACATCACATACTGGTACATTTGTTGCTATGGGGAGCCCGCACGGACACATCGCTATCACTCAAAGTCCACGGTTTACCTTAGGGTTCACTCCTGGTGTTAGGGTAATTTTGACCTCATACAATGAGTTAGGAGGTATTCCCTCTGCTTCTATCTTCTGGAAGAGATTGTAGAGAATTGGTATAATTTCTTCCTCATATTTGGTAGAACTCACCTTTATGTGGCAGGATGAAGTGAAGAAAGGCCTTCGGAAAGTAGAACAATTCTGCGGGCGCCTGGCTGGCTCAGTCCATAGAGCATGCCACTCTTAATCTAGGGGTCATGAGTTCAAGCCCCACATTGCATGTGGAGATTACTTAAAAAAAAAAAAAAAAAAAGCAACAAACAAAATAGAACGATATTGAAAATTTAAAACTTCTGCTCTGTGAAAGACACTGTTAAGAAAGTGAAAAGACAAAGGGAGCCTGTACAGCTCAGTTGGTTAAGCGTCTGTCTGCGGCTCTTGGATCATGATCCCAGGGTCTTGGGATTGCTTTGCTTAGTGGGTAGTCTGCTTCTGCTTCTTCCTCTGCCCCTTCCCTTGCTGTGTGTCCTCTCTCCCTCTCTCTCAAATAAATAAATAAAATCTTAAAAAAAAAAAAGTGGAAAGACAAGCCACAGACCCAGAGTGCTTAGAGGGAAATTTATAGCCTTGAATGCATATATTAGAAAAGAAGAAAAATCTAAAATCAATCATCTAAGTTTCCATCTTAGGAAACTAAAAAAACAGAAGAGCAAATTAAATACACAGTAGGCAGAAGAAAAGAAATATAAAAATTAAGAGTAGGTATCAGGGGCTCCCGGGGGACTCAGTCAGTTAAGCATCTTCCTTCGGCTCAGGTCATGATCCCAGGGTCCTGGAATCCAGCCCTGAGTCAGGCTCCCTGCTTAGGAGGGAGTCTGCTTCTCTCTCTCCTTCTGCCCACTGCCACAGCCCTCACTCCTGCTCTCTCAGTCTCTCTTACAAATAAAGAAACAAATAAAATCTTGAAAAAGAAAGAGTAGATACCAATGAAGATGAAAACAGGAAATCAATAGAGAAAATGGATCAAACCAAAAGCTCATTCTTTGAAAAGAGCAATAAAATCATAAACTTCTAGCCAGGCCAACAAAGAAAAAAAGAGAAAAGACATAAATTACTTATATTAAAAATGAAAAAGGGGACATCAGTACATATCCCATGGACTTTAAAAAGATAATGAAGGAGTACTATGAACAACTCTGCGTCCACAAATTTGACAATTAAGATTAAAGGGCATGGGGCGCCTGGGTGGCACAGCGGTTAAGTGTCTGCCTTCGGCTCAGGGCGTGATCCCGGCGTTCTGGGATCGAGCCCCACATCAGGCTCCTCCACTGTGAGCCTGCTTCTTCCTCTCCCGCTCCCCCTGCTTGTGTTCCCTCTCTCGCTGGCTGTCTCTCTCTCTGTCAAATAAATAAATAAAATCTTTAAAAAAAAAAAGATTAAAGGGATCAATTCCTTGAAAGACACAATCTGCAAAAACTCACAAGAAGAAATCAACTGAATAGGAAAGAAATAAAGAAATTAAATCAACACTTAACAACTTTACAAAACAGAAACTTGACTTCTACAAAACATTTAAAGAAGAAAATATACCATATTGTAGCATTGTTTAAAATAGAAAAAATTAGATATATAAAATTCCATCAAAGAATGGACTGGTTAAAGAAGTGGTAGCAGAGGTGTTTGCAAAGTTCTATTTTTTTGATCTGGGTGGTAGTTACACACGATTCAATGCATAATAATTATTTTTTAAGTTTTATTTACTTTAGTAACCTCTAACCCAATGTGGGGCTCAAACTCATGACCCCAAAATCAAGAGTCATATGCTCCCCCAACTGAGCCAACCAGGTTCCCCTCACTGCATAGTTATTTATTAAGTTATATCTTTGTTCTATGTACTTTCTGTATGTATGATATATTTCACAATAAAAGTAGCTAAAATTAATAACATCTATGTTTAGGAACACTATGAAACACTATACAATCAAAAAAGAATAGGGTAAAGCAAAGAAGAAGGAGAAGAAGAAGGGGGGGGAGAAAAGGAGAAGGAGAAGGAGAGGAGGAGGAAGAAGGAAACACACACATTTTCTTCAATCTCTTCCAGAAAATAGAAGAAAAGGGAAAACTTCCTAACTCATTAACCCAATACCAAAACCAAAGACATTGCAAGAAAACTACAGACCTCTTTCTCATGGACCTAGGTGCAAAAATCCTCAACAGAATATTAGGATTAGATTAGATTCGACTAGACTAGACTGGATTAGAAATCTAATGCAACAAAATTCCTCTCTAAAGATCATTAATACTATCCACTTCAGGTTAAGGATTAGAGAATGGGTATTAAATACAAGACACATTTATGCTTTTATCTATTTTCTGGGTACTTTAATAGCACTGTAATCCTATTTCTCCAGAGATGATTACATTAAGAATTACAGTTAATCCCATGTGAGTTAACCCATTCGACCTGTATAGACCAGGTTTAATTATGTTTTTTCTTTTCTTTTTTTCATTCCTCAGCACAACATAATAGATAACTACTTTGTTTGATGGGTGAGTGAACTGAGATTTGTTTAGACAGTTCAGAGATCCTAATCAAAGTAGGGGCACTCCTAGCTGGTTTACATCACTGAAATACTATGTCCAGCCACAGAGCCATCCTGCAATGATGGGAGTGCTTCAAGCATTTATTGAATTTATTTCGTTAGCTCTAATACTACAGCAAACATTCAGGTCAAGTGTTGTGTGAAGCGCTGAAGCAACATTTTTCAGCCCACATATTTTTAAGCTGTGGGTCATTTTATTTTGTGGATTACAACCAATATTTTAAAAATGAATATAGGCTTAAATGCATCAAGTGCTGCTGTGTGTGATACAGTAGTAAATGGTGTTTTGTCAACCTTCTGTTTCAAATTTTTTATGTACGTACTGGGTCATGTTGTAAAAGGGACTGATGTTTACGAGTCACTGAGATGGGGGGTACTTGGGGTGGGAGTTCAGTAGGGCAAAGCACAGAGATCCGAGAGTCCCACGTCTAAAAAAGAACAAAAAGCAGGCGCAATGACTCGTTCAAGGAGCGCTCACACGATAAAGAGAGTGGATTGGTCAAACCGCAAAGGTCCCGCCCACAACGTCTCATCCACCAATAGATGTGCGGCAAGGGAGCGGCGGGGCGGGGAAGGGGCGGGACGAGCCTCGCGCGGGCTCCTTAAGTAGCGGCTGCGTGGATGCCCTAGTAGAAAACTCTACGACGGCACGCTGGAGTGGTGCAGAGCCAGACGGGAGCGACGTTGGACGCGCCGGATCTTCCTCACGGAACCATGTCGAAGCAAGAAGCAGGCGCCAACGCCTCCTCATGGGTCGTTGCTTCCCGGCAAAGCTCGGCAGTGTCACGTGCTCCGGAAAGGAGGCCGGCGAAGGACCCGAATCGAAGAGGTCAGGAGGCCCGTAGGGGCGGCAGAGGTGGCGGCTGGACAAATCCCTCCGGTCTCCAGCAACCTGTGGCCCCTGGCCTCCGAGAACCGCCGCTTTGCTTTGGATTGAAGAACGCGTGGGTGGGAGCAGTGATCGGTGAGCGAAAGAGGATGGGTGTGCTGGGCAGGGTCCGGGGCGAAGAATGGGTGGGGCCAGGGGCGGAGCCTGGGCGAGGGCATCCACGCCCCACTCTCCTAGCCTCCAATCAGCTGCCACCTACTGAGATTAAGGTCTTTACCTGTGGTATTCATAATACCTTCTGATGCTATAATTAGTCATTTAATGCACCTTTTGCTGTTTCGTGGAGACGATGTTTTGGGAGAACAAACTTCGATTTATGAAATCTTTGGGATGAAAGGTCAGGTCTTTTCACAGCTTGCTTACATACCCCAAAATGAACAAAGCAGTGCTGAGGACAATCCGTTTCTTTGAGCACCATTTAGAGCCATTAAAGAAGGTTTTGAAAAACAATGACCACATTTTTTTTTAGCCTGCTATTGAATAGAGCTTTAGGAGACTGATTGCTAGACCAGCTAGAGATTCATTGTTCCCTCAAGAGGGCTCAGGCACAAAGATCTGAAGAGTGACACTCCATAAGTGAAAGCCACTAGGTTTGCACTAAAAATCACTCTCAACACTTATGGAGGCACTGTGCTGGAGAGCACAGTGTTGGTCTGGAACCACTTTTTTCCCTTAGTGTGGTAAAAACAAACAAAAACCCCATAAATTTAAGCTTAATTTTAGGTGTGCAGTGTGAAGTTCAGTACTGTTAACTATAAGAACAATGTTGTGTGACCGATCTCTAGAATGTTTTCATTTTGCATGACTGAAACTACCCACTAAACAACTAACTCCCCATGTCCCCCTTTCCCTATCCCTGGCAAATACCATTCTTTGTTCCTATGCTTGATTACATTAGATACCTCAAAGAAGGTCATGCACTGTTTGCTTTTTATGATTGGCTTATTTCATTTAGCATAATGTCCTCAAGCTTCATTCATGTTGCAAATGATAGAATTTCCTTTTTTAAGGCTGAAATCTTCTCTAGCATGTTTATACCATGTTTCTTCATCCAGTCATCTGTTGGTAGACATTTAGGTTGGTTCCACCTCATGGCTATTGTGAATAATGCTATAAAGAACATGGGAGTATAGATAGCTCTTTGGGATAGTGTTTTTGTTTCCTTTGGATATATATCCATAAGCGGAATTGCTAAGTCATATGGTAGTTGTATTTTTTGTTTTTTGGGGAACCTCCATGCCTGCACCAATTTACATTCCCACCAAGAGTGCACAAGGCTTCCGTTTTCTTCACATTCTCACCAACACTTACCTCTTGCATTTTTTTTAAAGATTATTTATTTATTTGAGAGTGAGAGAGCAGAATGAGAGAGAGCCCACACAAGTGGGCGGGGGGAAAGGGGCAGAGGGAGAAGCAGACTCCCCACTGAGTAGGGAGCCAGACGCAGGGGGTCTCGATCCCAGGACCCTGGGGTCATGACCTGAGCTGAAGGCAGATGCTTAACCCACTAAGCCACCCAGGTGTCCTGCCCCTCTCTTGTATTTTCGATAGCCATTCTAACAAGTGTGAAGTGATACCCAGTTGTGATTTTGCTTACAACTTTTAAAAAATTTTATTTTTAAAAATAGGTCGCGGCGGGTCGAAAATAAAAGACATTCAGAGTACAACAAACACGAAAATACAGGTAAGTGGTCTGTGATCTGAAATCCTCAAAGAGCATAGTTCATTTCTAACTCTTAATTTCTGTTTAGCTATTAACATACTGTGGTGATTTAGAGAAGTTGCCAAAGCTTTTCAGACTGCTCTTCTTTTCCAGGAATGGTCACACTCTGTGGTCCATTCCAGGTCTAGGTTTTGTGACTCCTGGAGGTAAAAATAATCTTTAGATATACTCTCCCCTGACAAATGAAATCTTTGGGGGAATATCATCATGAACTTCCTGGCTGTCATCCCTTGACCTGCTCCTGTGTTCCCAGTCTCAGCAGCGACATCATTCACCCAGTCCCCAAGCCGGAAGTCTCAGATTACTTCCTTCTCCTTATCCTGCAACCAGTCCATCACTGAGTCCTTTCTATTTCCTGTATTTCTCTGGGAGAATCACATAATTTGGGGTGTTCTCCTCTAACTGTCCACCCTGCTTCCAGTCTTACCCCCATAACCATTCTCTACTATGATCAAGACAATAGTACTAAAACACAAATTGTGTTCATAATTTGTTTTCTTTTCCTGCATAAAAACCTTTCATAATATCTCAGGCTCTTAAGAAGTCCAGACTTCCTAGCATCGTCCACTTGATCTGGCTCCTCTTCCTGCACTCCCTCTCCGAACTCCCTCTTGAGTGTCACCAGCTGGACTCCTGCCATGCTCTCCCATCATAGCTGATAGACGTCCTGTTCATAAGGGACGTCTAAGACCTCCTGTATCCCCATTCTATGTAGGTCTCTTTTCCAACTTCTTGGCAGCCGTTTCAGCCTCATTTAAGAACTTCTACAGAGTTGTGTCTGTTAACAGTGCAAATGCCAAGCTTTGTTTGAATCACCAGCTCAAGACAGCATTTGGTGGAGCGGTTTCTAGTTATTATTGAATCAGTGTGGGTATCTAAGATCATGTACATTGAAAGATGTGACCTGGAGATCCTATCCTCCAAATGTCGTCTCAGCCTTGTAGCAAGTTGCTTCCATTACCATATACGTGGTGGAAGTAGAGCATCCCCTTCAGTTAAAAGTTCATGTAGGTAACCTGACAGTTCAACCAGCTGCTATTTCTGTAGCACATGGATTAATCCCTAGAGTTGTGTAAGATTTGCCAAATTATTATTTTACATTTAAGAGGTCAGATTAATGCCTTAACCTTCTAAAACTAGTTGGTGAATTTATTCCTTAGCGGTCACAGTAGTTTTTATTTTATTTATTTTTTTAAAAATTTTATTTATTTATTTGAGAGAGAAAGAGAGTGAGGGGAGAGGGAGAGAGAATCTGAAGCCGACTCCACACTGAGCACAGAGCCCAACGCGGGGCTCGATACCACAACGGTGAGATCATGACCTGAGCTGAAACCAAGAGTCGGGCGTTTAATTGACTGAGCCACCCAGGCGCCCCTGTCACAGCTTTTAAATTTAGATTGTCCTGCTCCTTTTCATCCAAGGGGGTAAATCTCAGGATAAATTTGTTGAATGTAGAATGCCCTCAAAAATTAGCACTTAAGACACTGATTAATAGCAATACTATATTTACTTTAAATTTTTATACTGTTTGAATTTGAGTGATTTTTGGAGGGGGGGAGCATGGTAAGGGGACTTCGGTCTCACCTATTTTTCCCCTGCATCTAGATAATAAAAGGTCATCCGGAAGAAGCAGAGGTCAGAATCTTTGGCAGCAAGGTGATGCAGGCAAAGGCCAAAACAGTGATAGATAATCTTGTTAAAAAACAAGAAAATTACAGTTCAAAACTCAGAACTGGTAAGTAATTTTTGCCTACTACAGCCTTGTAAAATTTTCAAAATTGCATTCAGTGTTATAAGACATTATAATTGAGGCTTTTTCTGATAACAGAGGTTCAGATTACCCTAAATCTTGTCTGTTAGGGATTTTTTTTTTCTTTGAAATCCCAGAATACTGTTTCCCTCAAATTAAAACACTTAATCTCTGTGGTTAAGCCTAGCAGTTTTACCTTTAACCACAGATAGGTGGGAAAACAACGACAACCTTTTAATACACTTACTATTAATGATAGAAGAAGGATTAGTCTGCCTTCTGATTCTATGGTCTCCTTGTCCCTGGAATGTGACTGACTTTGAAAACTGTCCAATTATTTGGTATTTAAAACATCTCTGGGGCACCTGGCTGGCTCAGTCAGTAGAGCATGTGATTCTTGATCTTCGGGTCATGAGTTCAAGCCCCAGGCTGGGCATAGAGTTTACTTAAAAAAAAAAAAAATCTCAGATTTAATTAAAAAAAAAAAAAATGAACAACAAAAAACAACCTCAGACCTGCTTGGACTACAGAAAAAGCCACAACTGAGCCATTTCTAGAAGTAACATGGAAGTAAAAACAGCAGCTTCGGCTCAGATGGCAGCATTGCCTCTTAGTGTCTCTTGGGAAGGGGACCCTAGGAAGCCTCTAAGACGTCATCTGGGAACCTGGGGTGGCATCTGCCTCACAGGATTACTGTAAAGATTAACATATGATTTATTAGCAAACACTAGACTCTCATACTATTTCCCTTCTCTTCAATAAGTGTATTTTCCATCTCATAAATCTGGTAACTGACAAACCATGGCTGGTACTGTCATAGCGTTGTAGCACTAAAACCCACATTTTATATTTTAAGCATTATTGTCTGGTTTTTAAACACAAAATAGTAAAGTGCTTTGGGGGAATTTGTACAATTAGGATTTGTTTTGAAACTAATTCAGTAAAAATATTTTAACAGATATTGGTGCATTCCAGCCTTCTGTTGGAAGAGATGTAAAGACAGATAATAATGTTACAGAGAATCAGCCATTGATTGATTGGGATCAAATTCGAGAAGATGCTTTGAAATGGGGGAAAAAAAAGTGGGAAGGTTAGTGCTGTATCCTAACATTTACATGTGGTGTTGACGTACCTCTTGAGGTCTTTGGTTTTTTTTTTTACCTCTTGAGGTTTTTATCCTCTAAAATGTGTCTCATTTCTAGTATTGAAATTGATGTGAAAAACAATAGTACAATATTAAGTGCTGCAGTTAGTCTCCAGGACAAGATGTGTTTCTATGTTGTCTGTGCCGTAATCTATGCTATAAGGGGGAAATTAAAATATTATACTTACATTTTGTCTTATTTGCGGTAACTCACAGTAGGAGTTTAATAAAATGGAAAGAAAATCAGGCATAAGGGGAAAATGAAGGCAATGAGCATGCCAACCATAAGTTGGCTATGGGTGAGCAAAATTGATCCTGCGGTGTCCTGGCTCACAGGGGCAAGATAAAAAGGGAAAACCATTTAATAAGAAAAACATGTAGTTCTTGAGAAGAGATTGGGGTTTTTTCATTTGTTTTAATTTTAAATGAGAGTCTCACCTGGAATTACATACAGAGTGTAATGTTTCATGTCATAGTCACTAAATTTCAGGGTAAATTCAGGTACTAATTCTGGCTAGCAGAGTGAGGCAGCAATACAACATCATTTAAAATTTAAAAGCTAAGGGACGCCTGGGTGACTCAGTCGTTAAGCGGCTGCCTTCAGCTCAGGTCATGATCCCAGGGTCCTGGGATGGAGTCCTGGGATCGAGCCCGCATCAGGCTCCCTGCTCAGCGGGAAGCCTGCTTCTCCCTCTCCCACCCCCCTTGCTTGTGTTCCCTCTCTTGCTGTCTTGCTCCGTCAAATAAATAAAATCTTTAAAAAAAAAAAAAAAAAGAAAAATATTAAAAAAAAATAAAATTTAAAAGTTAATGCACTGATAGTGACAGATATTAATAATGATTAATTCAGTGGTCAGTCTACCTGCATGTTGTTACCAGTGCCACCTTGACAGTATATGTGGTGGGGAGATTTGGAATGGGGGGGCCAGAAAAAGGATTTGAGTTTGGAGGAAGTATGCTAGGCATATAAGAAAGAAAACAAAGTAGCCTCAGAAAGTGGAATAAGAAATATTCTATTCCTAAACAGAAATGGGATGGACCTTCAAAGAAAAGAAAAAATCAGTCCAATGTGTTTGAGAGAAGATTTATCAATTGGGATGATTGTCTTGTAAAGCATACTTTCTTTTATATTAAACTTAATTATTAAGGGTCTCTTTCTTGGGTAAAAAATATAATCAAAAGGCAAACCAAAACAGAGATCTTTTAGAGACTAGCGTAAGGCTGACTGGCAAAGAACAACTAGCTAAAACTGTAAGGTGAATTTAATAAATATTTTACTTTGATTTGTTACTTTGAATCAGTTTCAATGAGATATAAATTCTGATAATTTATCAAAGTTTTAATTTTCATCTTTGTCCCAGATTTACCACCAGTTAAGAAAAACTTTTACGTGGAGTCAGAAGCAACCAGTACAATGTCACAAGTGCAAGTAGACACTTGGAGGTGGGTAGTTTTATTGCTTTAAGTAGGTTGTTACTCATTAGCGAAACATTCGAAGTGACTGCATTTGGAGACTGCGTCTCTGGTACCCACATGAACTTGGTTGCATCCCACATGATATTTTAGAGCATTGCTAGCCAATAAACCTTCCCGCAAAGATGGAAAACGGGCTATATTTGTGTCTAATAGAGTAGTCACTATCTAAATATAGCTACTGAATACTTAAAATATGGCCAGTGTAATTGAGGAACTGAGTTTTCCATTTAAAATTTTAATAGACTTATGTGGTTAGTGCCTGCTGTATTGGAGAGAACTTTTAGAGAATTAGTTCTACAGCTGTTGAAAATCATAAGTTGATTTAATGCATTTCTTATTCTTCAGTGCTTACTATCTGGAATTAAAGGTCCTAACAGCAACATTTTTTTTTGTTTTCCTATCAAAGTCTGTTATAAAACTAAGTATGGTATAGCAGAAAGAACAGTTATTCTAGGGTTGGGGTAGGGCTCAGACTTTGGATAAGTAGCTAATGATCACCTGTCAAATGAGAATAATTCCCATTTGACAGGACTGCTGAGGATAAGTTAAGAAAATGTGTATGGAGGGGCGCCTGGGTAGCGCAGTCGTTAAAGCGTCTGCCTTCGGCTCAGGGCGTGATCCCGGCGTACCGGGATCGAGTCCCACATCGGGCTCCTCCGCTGGGAGCCTGCTTCTTCCTCTCCCACTCCCCCTGCTGTGTTCCCTCTCTCGCTGGCTGTCTCTCTGTTAAATAAATAAATAAAATCTTTAAAAAAAAAAAAAAAATGTGTATGGAACATTGTAGAGCTTTGTGTCTGCCAAGTCTGATTTGAATCCTGAAGTGTGTGATTTTCCAGGCTCTATTCTTCACATTTCCATGAAATTTCATTGGCCCATCCATACAATGTAATTTTTTCCCTTTCTGGTAACTCTTCTGATAAGAAAAAGATGGGCTCATTTCTCTTCTTTGTTATTACATTTGACTGTAGCTTTACAGTTACAGCTGCAGTTGAATTTCTAGATATGATGAGCTAATGCTGGCAATAATTTCTGCCTTAGGGACTAAAGTGACCAAAGCCGCTAAGATTTGTTCTATTTTTCCTTAAAGGAAAGAAAATTATAATATAATGTGTGATGACTTGAAAGAAAGTGAGAAGCGTTCTATACCCAATCCTACTTGTAAATTTGAGGATGCTTTCCAGTGTTATCCTGAGGTTATGGAAAACATTAAAAAGGCAGGCTTTCAAAAACCAACACCGATCCAGGTATGCTTGCTTGCTTTCTCCTTCTCCTTCTCCTTCTCCTTCTCCTTCTCCTTCTCCTTCTTCTTCTTCTTCTTCTTCTTTCTTTAATTCCAATATTTTACTGACAGTTTTCCCCCAAAAAACAATATCTGATTTTTTAAAAAGATTTTATTTACTTGGGGAGGGCTGAGCAGGAAGCCCACCCTGGGGCGTCATCCCAGGACCCCAGGATCATGACCTGGGCCCAAGGCAGACCCTGCACTGAGCCATGCAGGGTCCACAATATCTGATTATTAGAAGTTAAATCACTAGGGAGTAACTATCCCTTGTGAGCACTCCCCTAGAAGCCCCTGGACCACCAGTGCCTAGCACTCAAAAAATGTTTGTTGAAAGAAGTTTGGGCTTAGGGCAGGAGGGGCACTTGACTAAAAGATGCACTTTTAATTTTAACGTTAATCTTTCTTTTTCAGTCACAGTCATGGCCGATAGTTCTACAAGGCATAGATCTTATAGGAGTAGCCCAAACTGGAACAGGGAAGACGTTGTCCTACTTAATGCCTGGATTTATACACTTGGACTCACAGCCTGTGTAAGAATTTCTACAGCTGGGTTCTCTTCATAGGGGGTTAATAGATATGGATACCGAAAACGCAAGTTTCTTTTTTGTCTGTTGCATTGGTCAAAAAGTAATGCCACGCCTCGGAGAAATGCACTCGTACCGTGCTGGTGAGAGTATAAATTGTCAAAACATTTTTAGGAAGTAATAGGTAGTCTTCATATTCAAATACTGGAAATGTTTAAATTAGCATGCCCGCGACAATTGTGTGAGAGAATGCTGACCGTGTTAAACAAAAAGGCTGGTGTCTGGGCCCTTGGGGGTTTTTGGTGTGCTGTTCTTCAGTATTTTCCATGTTTTGTGGTGAATGTTTCACATCTATTGGTACAAATTCTGAAAGCACTGAATGAATCTACTATGCGTCTGAGTCTGGTACTTTAATAATTATTTTCTCTCCAAAGAATTAGAGGACAAAGGAACGGACCCGGCATGTTAGTCCTTACACCTACACGGGAGTTAGCCCTTCAAGTGGAAGCGGAATGTTCTAAGTATTCATATAAAGGCCTTAAAAGGTGAGTCATTTCTTTGTCCATTCTTGCATCAGCATTTTAATAAATCATAGTTTTATACATTCTCCCCATTATTTTTCACACATGTAGAGAATCCGAATGGCTTAGCACAGGTCAGGCAATACCCCAGTCCAAATCAGTGGTAGCCAGGGCAGTGAGGTCAAGTAACAGTGATGCATATATGGCTCTTCAGGACACATCACTGTGCGTTGATGGGTATGGATAGTTCTTAGAATGGGGCAAATACTACCCAGAAGGTATCTGATAACTCTTTCTGACTTATATACTATTTACTCTGTTACTTTATACCCAAAATGCTTTGGTTGGTTGGGATTTTGCATTGTGATGGGACATTCCTTGCCTAAACATGAACCTCTCTCTTTTTTTTTTAGTGTGTGTATATATGGCGGCGGAGATAGAAATGGACAAATACAAGATCTGAAAAAAGGAGTAGATATTATTATTGCAACTCCTGGGAGACTGAATGATCTACAAATGAATAACTTTGTTAACCTCAGAAGTGTAACCTACTTGGTAATCACGGAGTAAGGGTTTGGGATACTAGGAGGAAGAGCTGAGTTCTTATTAAATTCCTTTTTTTTTTTTTTTTTAGATTTTTAAGTAATCTCTGCACCCACCATGGTGTTTGAACTTACAACCCTGAGATCAAGGGTCACATGCTCTACCGACTGAGGCACCACAGAACTGAACTCTTCCTAAAATAGTCCTTTAGAATGGTTGTCCATTTTATAATGGTTTCAAATCCTAGGAATACTTTCCATTCCCTCTAGTATGTTAAAATAAGGATTTTAAGAATTCTATTTTAATGTTTTTTATAAATGTTGGAGAATGTAGAGAAGCACAAAAGAAAATTAAATCCGCGTGGATTATTTTTTACCCTTATTTTTTTTAAGTTTTATTTTAGAGAGCACGTGCAAGCAGGGGAAAGGGAGGGGAAGAGAGAGAGGATCTCGAGCAGACTCTGCACTGAGCATAGAGCCCATCTTGGGGCTCCCTCTCAAAATTCCAAGATCATGACCTGAGCTGAAATCAAGAGTCAGACGCTCCAGCAACTGAGCTACCCAGGCGCCCCTCCCTCCACGTGGATATTTCAGACACCTAACAGTTTTTCATTAGCTAGATCTAGAAACTGTTAGCCGGCTTAAAAGGTCAAGTCAGTCTGTTACAAGTCTAGATCACTTACTTTGTCCCGAAGAAACTAAACTAGTGGCTTACGTAACGGGAAATGAGAAGAAAAATTACCTTACCATAGTATTATGTTCCTAAAGGGAGCATACCTCCCGTATCTAACGTAACCACTATCATTTCTGATGCAGGTATTAGATGAAGCCGACAAGATGCTAGATATGGGGTTTGAACCCCAGATAATGAAGATTTTATTAGATGTGCGCCCAGACAGGCAGACTATTATGACAAGGTAGGTGTGTGCCTCACTGCTAGTCTGTAAAATAGAAATCAGTGGCCTGGACTCCATTCTTCTTGATTTCCCCAGAGGATTTTAGATCGGAACTTGAAGGCACCTTGAGATCCTCAGGTGAAAGACATGTCGTCACTTAGTGTAGCAACTCAGGGTTAATCGCCTAACGATGACTACTGGATTTCCTAAGTTACAGATAGAGACATTTTTTGTAACAGATTTTTTTTTTAAAGATTTATTAATTTGCCAGCGAGAGAGCACCAGCCCCGGAAGCCGCGGAGAGGGAGAAGCAGGCTCCCTTCTGAGGGGAACCTGATGCGGGGCTCGATCTCACAACCCTGGGATTGTGACCTGAGCTGAAGGCGGACGCTTAACCGACTGAGCCACCCAGGTGCCCCACAGATAACAGATTTCTATAAAAACTTAAGGGGGATCTCTCCCTGGAGGGGAGATTGTGTTTCATAGTGGTGGCCTCACATTTGAATGATCACCCGTCCTTAGAGAGAAACCGTTGATTACTGACTACCTTTTTGCCCAAGATAAAACTGAGAAATAATGATTGTTACCTAAATGCAGAGTGATCTATAGACTGTTATCTCCTGGGCTTATATAACCTACATGCCAGTAACATAAAAAAGAATAGTATATAATTGGGAAAATACAGTAAATTTCTTCATTTGTTTTCTTTTTAATACCCCCTCCTCATTTTTTTTTTTTTACTAATCTTTCCATTATTGTAAGTACTGTGAAAGTATAAAAGGTGATTACTTTCATAATATATATGGATGAAGAAACATTTGAATTTACATGTCCTTTCATCAGTACACTTACTATGCCTTTATTTCGCATAAGCATTTGGTTTTTTGCCTGCTGACAACGAATGCTGACCAAAAATACTAGGGTTTTTTGGGGTTTGTTTGTTTTTTGTCTTTTATAAAGGCCAAGAAAAAACTAATATAACCCTTGAACTCATTTCAGATTAGAATTTAGGTTAGAATTTAAGGTATAGATCTCCTTCACCTTTGGTTTATAAACCTGTTTATTAAACGTCAAGGTTTCATGTAGTAGCTTTGCTATAGTTGAGCAGTTCTTTGTGAAGTACACATTTTCTGCAAAGTCTCCCTTGTTTAAAAATACTCAATTTGTCTTTCATGGATAATCTGGTTCATAGCATTCTTAGGGAAATTTAGTAATATTTGATTTATAATAAAATTTTAACATTTATATCACGTTTTATTTCCAGTGCAACATGGCCATATGCTGTCCGTCGCCTTGCACAGTCTTATCTGAAAGAGCCAATGATTGTATATGTTGGTACTTTGGATCTAGTGGTAAGCTTGTTTTTTATTACTATTATAAAAATATTTCTTGCTAAATTTGAAAATCTTAATAACTTTGTGCTTTGGTGTATCGACTCTGCCTGCTCCCTAATTATAGAGAAAACCCTAGATACATATGATTTTATTCATAAATACTGCAGTATACATCTTAAGACTAACGTTAGGGGCGCCTGGGTAGCGCAGTCGTTAAGCATCTGCCTTCGGCTCAGGGCGTGATCCTGGCGTTCCGGGATCGAGTCCCACCTTGGGCTCCTCGGCTGGGAGCCTGCTTCTTCCTCTCCCTCTCCCCTGCTGTGTTCCCTCTCTCACTGGCTGTCTCTCTGTCACATTAAATAAATAAAATCTTTAAAAAAAAATAACTTTAACATAATTATGTTATTGTGATCTCACATCTAAAATTTTAATAATCTTTAATACCATCAAATATCCTTTCCTTGTTCCTATTTTCCTGATATCTCCTTTTTATTTAATCCTGTTAAAATACGGTTCTAAACAAGGTCAACATAGGGGCATGTATGTAAGTCTGATGTTCTCTTTTGGTGAAGTCATGGTGGATCATTGGGTTCATATGTCAGTAATTACACAGTTTATAAAGGTCTCCGTTATGTATCTCCTTTATAAAGTTATCTGGCCTTTCACTTGATTGAAATCGACCTTTCAATTAATCGTTGTTGAAAAAAAATGACCTTTTACTTAATCACCAGTAATAGTGATAGGTCATCGCTTAGGTTCATTTCATTAGACTTTATGAAAAGTGAGGCTAGGTATGTCATTCTTCACTTTCATTAAATGCTATTAAAACCTATTTTATCACTGGGTTTAAAAAAATTGTATCAATGATATTTTGAAATTTTGCATTAAGTTGTCAAAATCCTGAATGGGACCTCTTGTGTCCTAAGCTAATCATCTTCCTTTATTGTAAGGATTGTACCCAAATTCATGATGAAAGTTTGGCCTTATGCCACGGTTCTTTCTTTTTCAACCATAGTAACCAATTACTTTCAACACACTGCTAAGCATTCAAGTTTCCAACTCAGCTTAGGTGAATGAGCAAGAAGCGAAAGCTACAATCTTTGAGTAGATATAGGCAATTTTGCAAGGACCTGCCTCTTTCTTGTTAGCAGTTTATTAAAACTTAACTAGGGATAGAAATAGATGTATTCTGAGCCAATGTATGGGGTTTGCCTATCAATTTTGATGTATTGTGTTCTTTATTCCTTTAGGCAGTAAGTACAGTGAAACAAAACATAATTGTTACCACAGAAGAAGAGAAATGCTCTCATATCCAAACTTTTCTAGAAAGCATGTCTCCCAAAGACAAAGTCATAGTGTTTGTCAGCAGAAAAGCTACGTAGGTATTTTTTTTCTTCTACATCCTTAAATCATCAAATTGATTTGTTTAGCATTAGCTCTATTTGCATACTAATTTCAAAAGGGGTATGTATGTCTTATAGGATGTTCATTCAGTCTTTTGCTAACAGAAGTAAAACTAGTGAATTGAGGGGCGCCTGGGCGGCTCAGTCGTTAAGCATCTGCCTTCGGCTCGGGGCGTGATCCCAGAGTCCTGGGATCGAGCCCCACATCAGGCTCTTCCACTATGAGCCTGCTTCTTCCTCTCCCACTCCCCCTGCTGTGTTCCCTCTCTCGCTGGCTGTCTCTATCTCTGTCAAATAAATAAATAAAATTAAAAAAAAAAAACAAAAACTAGTGACTTGATAGTGGTATTAGAAGAGGCACTTCAGATCACTGACTTCATCTTTCGCTTCAGTGCTGACCACCTATCAAGCGACCTCATTCTGCGACATGTGTCAGTGGAATCCCTTCACGGTAACAGGGAGCAGAGCGACCGAGAGAGGGCTTTAGAAAACTTTAAAACAGGTACATTTAGACAAGTATTTGTTGCCTTTGAAGGGTACAAGGCCTGGGCATGGCTGAGTGACAGCTCCTTTTCACGGCGCCCACTTGTAAGATCTGTCCTCAGCTCGCAGATCCCAAAACTACACTCGTTAGAGCTCTGAATATTAATCAGATCTTCAGAACTATCCAAACTCAAAGAGCAAATATGGAGACCTGGATATCAAGGTAATAATTTGCAGTGGGGTTATTGCCATTAATTCACCTGAAAGGCGTAGATCTTTGTGACATGGTTCAGATGATCAGGGATTGGTTGCTGAACCATGGTGTATATTGTGTTGTAACTCACCAGCAGTTTAGAAGAAGGGCTATAAATGCCCCTTTCTCCTTTTCACTCTCTTAAGTGTTTTAATACTAAATGTAATAATGCCTCAGCTAATTAGATATTGGGGGAAAATTATACTTTTCTGCTATGTCTCAGGTTGGTTTATGCCAGAATGTATATTCTTTTCGTTTTATTCTTTAGGTAAAGTAAGAATATTGATTGCCACAGACTTGGCATCTCGGGGCCTTGACGTCCTTGATATCACACACGTGTATAATTATGATTTCCCGCGGAACATCGAAGAATACGTGCACCGAGTAGGGCGCACTGGAAGAGCAGGGTAAGGCAGCACGTCTACTTCTGAAAGAAGCCAACTGTCATGACTCCCTTCACAGACTAGTCTTAGCTAGAAAACATTTCTTTTTCTATTGCCTGTGAACTGTCTGTCCATCGGCTTTGCTACTCTATCCCTGTCTTAACCGGCCAGTTCCAGATTCAGCCAGAGCCCTCTGACTAGCTGTAGCTGTTTCTTATTCCACTCTGCTTTCTCTCTGTAGTGTCACCCAAGCCATGCCCAGTGGCTCCTCTATCGTCCCCGCGCAAGAGGACCTCTTTCCCCACTGAGAGCATTACTCTCAGATCCCCTGCAAACACGCTGTTCGAATCGCTGTTTCAGGGAGGCTGACTTTTAATACATAATACGTATTTGGGCTTGTGAAAAAGTTGAGGGTTTGGCTGCTATTTTTAGTGTTTTACTAACTGGATTATGAGTATAAATCAGAGATCAAATTACATGAGTTCCTTCCTCCCCACCCCACCCTTTTATAGGAGGACCGGGATATCTATTACTCTCCTCACTAGAAATGACTGGAGGGTTGCTGGCGAGTTAATTAATATTCTGGAAAGAGCACAACAGGTAAGATTATACAACTCAGAACTATACCTTGTGTCACTTTTATAATGTTCAAATAATTTCATTGATCCGAGTACTGGGGCTTATTGCGTGTCAGGGAAAACAGATGTTAAACGTGTTATGAGGGCCGTAGCATAGCAAAGACAAGGAGCTGTAATACATGGTTGGGGAACCTAAGCTAATGGGAGCAAGCATCAGTGGAAATCATACTGCGGAAGAAGCCGGTGGAGTGGAGGGTGGGAGAACTGTTGGACAAGAATGGGATACATGTTCCACCGGGGGAACGTATTCAGGCCCAAGGGTAGGAACCTAACAGAATGTGGCACCAGTTAAGGCATGGTCAGGCCACTGAGAAGCCACTGAAGGGCCATGCGAGCAGCGAGTCCTAGCATCAGGGAAGTTTAAGGTCAGTCTGGTTTTCTAGCTTGAAGATAGATTTCAGAGTTTAGCATGCAAGGAGACACATTTCATTGTTGGAAAGATGTCATGGAATTGGGACAATTCTGTGACTGAGATGATCTGGAGGCATTTTAGCAAATTGTAGAAAAGCTGTTACTCTGAAAGAAAAATCTCATTCCTAAATAACACATCAATGTTTCAGAGTATCCCAGAGGATCTTGTGGCAATGGCCAAGAGGTACGAGGCGAATAAAGTGAAAAAAGAAATGGAAGAAAAATTGGGGAAACCCCAAGGAAAACCCCAAAGGTTTTATTATTAATGTCCTTGTTGAAAAGTGGTACCAGCCTACTGAGAGGAGGTAAACAACACTTTCAGATTTTGGACTTTCAAATGCCTGCTTTCCTTAACTACGCTGTTAGTGTGTTTATTGCAATCAGCATTATCTCAAAGAGTCATTAACATAATAAGTTATTCAGGGTAATTCTTTACCTGTTACCGAAATTCCAGTTAATATCTTTTTTTTCTTTTAAAGATTTTATTTGAGAGTGTGAGAGGGCGAGAGAGAGCACAAGCAGGGGGGAGGGGGAGAGGGAGAAGCAGACTCCCCGCTGAGCAGGGAGCCCTCCTGGGGCTTTGATCCCAAGACCCTGAGAATCATGACCTGAGCCGAAGGCAGATGCTTAACAGACTGAGCCACCCAGGCGCCCCCAGTTAATATCTTATTTAGAGTTAGAAGTATTAATTCAAGAGTTGAGAAAATAAACTTTTTAAGTTGTACAGAAATCTCATTAAGCATATAACGGAATTGGTAGACGTATAAGTTGGTAGAACCCCTGAGCAATTTGGTTATAAATACATAATTCCTTTTCATTCAGCAATGACTTTAGGGATGTATTCTATAAATACGTATTCTGCATATGTAAGTAAAGATTTTTTATAGCAATATTTGTAGTAGGAAAAGACTATAACCTAAATGGCCAGTAGGGGACCATATAAATAAATTCTGGAGGATTTTTTTTTAACACTTCCATACATCACGCAGTGGTCCTCACATAAGTGCCCTTCTTTTTTTTTTTTTTTTTTTTTTAAGATTTTATTTATTTATTTAACAGAGAGACAGCCAGCGAGAGAGGGAACACAGCAGGGGGAGTGGGAGAGGAAGAAGCAGGCTCATAGCGGAGGAGCCCGATGTGGGACTCGATCCCGGTACGCCGGGATCACGCCCTGAGCCGAAGGCAGACGCTTTAACGACTGCGCTACCCAGGCGCCCCCATAAGTGCCCTTCTAAATCCCCATCACCTATTTCCCCATCCCCCCCATCCACCTCCCTTCGGGTAACTCTCAGTTTGTTCTCTTTAGAGTCTGTTTCTTGGTTTGTCTCTTTTTTTGCCCTAGTTTTGTTAAATTCCACATGAGTGAAATCATATGATATTTGTCTCTCTCTGACTTATTTCGCTTAGCGTAATACTCTAGCATGGAGGATATATTTTTGCAAATCATATATCTGATAAGGGACCAGCACCTATAATATAGAGAACTCCTAAAGCTGGATGAAAACAACGTGATTAAAAAATGGGCAAAGTAAATAAAATCTTTAAAAAAAAAAAAGGGGGACTCCTGGGTGGCACAGCGGTTGAGCGTCTGCCTTCGGCTCAGGGCGTGATCCTGGCGTTATGGGATCGAGCCCCACATCAGGCTCTTCCGCTGGGAGCCTGCTTCTTCCTCTCCCACTCCCCCTGCTTGTGTTACCTCTCTCGCTGGCTGTCTCTATCTCTGTCGAATGAATAAATAAAATCTTAAAAAAAAAAAAATGGGCAAAGGACTTGAATGTACATTTCTCCAGAGATGATACACAGATGGCCAGCCAACATGAGAAGATGCTCAGCCTCACTGCTCTCACTGGGGAAATGCAAATCAAAGCTGCACTGAGATCGCCTCACACACATTAGGATGACTCCTATAGGACAGCTCCCGTCAAACAGAAAATCACGAGTTCTGGCAAGGATGTGGAGAAAGTGGAACCCTCCTGCTCTGTTGGTAGGAATGTAGGGTGCATCCACTATGCAAAATATAGCAGTTCCTCAAACAATTAAATGCAATCCAGCCACTCCACTTCTGGGTATAAATTCAAAAGAAATAAAAGCAGGGTCCTTAAGAGATATTTGTATATCCGTGTTCACGGCAGCTTTATTCATAATAGCCAAGAGGTGAAGGCAACCCAGGCCTGAACGAATGGATAAACAGATTGGCCCGTCAAGGGGAGTTGTGACCCGACGTACAACACACGTGAACCTTGAGGACACTGTACTTGGTGAAATAAGCCCATCAAGGACAGATGCTATGTAATTCCACTTCTACGTGAGGCACCTAGAATAATCAATTCACAGAAGTAGAATGGTGGTTTTCAGGAGCCAGTGAAAGGGGGACTATGGGGAGATGTTTAATGGGTACAGATTTTCAATTTTGTAAGATGAAAAAGTTCTGGAGGTTGGTTGTGGGAACAATGAATATACTGAACACCAAACTGCATATTTAAATGGTCAGAATAGCAAATTTTATGTGAATTTTATCAGTTTAAAATTCAAAGGCTTGGGAAGAGCAATTTACATTTTTCGCTCTTTTTCAGATCTCAAGATACATGGAAGTATGAGAAACATGCTGGCACTATGAAGAAATTAGTGATTCTTAAATAATAGTGTTTAAAAATATAGAATTTGGTATTTTATACTTTATTAAAATCAAAAGTATTTAAACTTGAGTTAAATTTTTTTATGGATATTAAGGAATGTAGCATTAAATTTTTTTTTCACTTTTTACTATCTTTATTTAAAAATGTAAATTTTATCTCTTGTCACATTGCTGTATTAAGGTCGGTCATTAAAGAGCTGAAAGCCTGTTCAGATGTCATGGCAGTGAAAGATACTGTTAACAAATTTTTTTCTATGAGAAAAAGGTAAGATGATTTCTGTCTTTTTTAATAGCCCTTTAATTTTGTTTGCTAATAGTATTTTATTTGGGAGTACTTTTCTTAAGAGATTACGCCTCACCTACTTCTAAATGAAACAATAAAAGGATTTCACGAGACCAAATTAGGCAACAGCGCTTAAGTTTCAGCCCACAGGCTAAAATAAACCCTAGGAAAATAATTTCATTTTCACGAAAGCTTCTTTGACTAATCACATTTCTCCAACTTCAGTTTTGAGTAGTTTCCTGTTCTATACATGATTGTTACTTGTATTAACACTTAGTATTTATATAGGTATTTATATTTGTGTACAATTAGTTAGGGCTTCACCTCATCTTACACAATAATAGTTTCCTGGCATAGGGATAGGAAGATTAAAAAGAACAGAAAAGAAATACAAGTAAAAGCAGAAATGAGTCAAAATGGAGTTCAGTGAAAACCAACAGCTGACTCTTATAGCTAACTCATGAAATAAGTTTCTAGTAAGTCTGAGTCGGGAGGAGGGAACGGCTGTCCCTTCACTAGCTACCTTTAGAGATCTAGGGGCATAAACTTTTAAAGGCACTGTATAACACTATATCAACAAAGTATAAATTCACCAGCTTGACTGTATTTTCCTAAGTTACCAAAAATAACGCAACTAGTTAAGCCGAACAGACAGAAGAAATATGAACAGGGAGGGAGGGACGGCAGAGAGAAACACAAGCAGACTCTATCCTGAGCACAGATCCTGACAAGGGCCTCGAACCCATGGTCCCACGGCCCATGAGATCGTGACCTGAGCTGAAGTCAAGAGTCAGACAGATGCTTAACCCACTGAGCCACCTAGGCACCCACAGAGCTCTTATTTTATAAGTCTCCCTAACAGCAGAAGAGCTGGTAGGATAGTAAGGAGCCCAAGAGGGTGAAGCAGAGCGCAGGCAACTCTAAACCCTTTTGGATGTGCTGACGTTGGATGACCCTGTTCTGCTAGACCAGCGGGGAGGAAGGCTCAGCGGCAACTTCCTGGGCTAAACTGCATGTACACACTCAATACCACCAGCCACCACACTTAGCATCAAATTCACTCCCGAGCTTATGCGAGGAATCTCAGGTTGCCCGAAAAGCACTGTTGGGTATTCATGGGAACAGCCTTTGCGGAAGTCCACGCGACCAGCCTGGAGCTAGGATCACTGGCGCTCTCAAGGGACAGTCCAGGGGCAAGAGACGAGATCCACCTTGGTGGGTCTGAGGTCCACTTTGACTTGGAAGCTCCATGACCCACAGGAGCCACTATCTCTAGTAAAAACTTCACAGGCATAGATTCCCGTACTGAAAAACTGGATTTTTACTTTGGTGACAAAAAAATGAAGGGCTGAGGTCAACTAAAGGTGAAGAATTTAAATAAGACCCTCCTCACATTAAATGAGGACACCAAAGGGCTATTAGGTAAGGTAAGGTAAACCGAAAGTAAACCCTCTTCCCACTTTCTGCCAACAAGAAGACCTTGGCGCTAGGAGAATAGGAGTCAAAATGAAAAGTGAAAAATAACATTGAGCATTATAACCCTGGACACACAGATGTGAAGACTAAGTTCATATTGCCTGGGTGATCTAAGAAGGCTCCAGATGTAATCTTTTTAAAAAAGATTTTATTTATATATATAGAGAGAGAGAGCACGCATGCACACGTGAGCAGGGGAAGGGACAGAGGGAGAGGGAGAGAGAATCTGAAGCAGACTGTGCAGCTGACTGAGCCACCTAGGTGCCCCGAGATGTAATCTTAATTTGAGGTGCTTTGCTGACTGCAAACGTCCCCCCAGAAAGCTGGCAAATGCAAACGAATCTCTAGAGGGGGGCACCTTCACGGTAGGCCAAAAAAATCTACACAATTAATTCCTTGAGAATAATGAACAGTACTCAGTAAAAAAAATTAACCATGCACCACAAATGAGAATCAGAAGAAATGACAGAAACAGCAGAAGTAAACTGCAAAACTACAAACACGGAATTATCAGACAGATTATAAAACGACTATGCTTACTATGATTAAATAAACAAAACACAAGTTTCAAAATACCTGCCAGAAATAGTAACTATAAAAGTGACACCGCATATGAGAATAAGAACCAGATGAAACATCTAGAAATGAAAAAAATATATAATAATAAAAAATTTCAAACTCAGTGACCACAGGTGAAACCAGAAAACTGAAATGATGATATTGTTGAATCCAGGTGATAGATATATAATAATATATTATCCTCTCTACTTCCGTGTATATTTGAATATTTTCATAATAAAAATAATAAAAAATGAGTTTACCAGAGTAGACATAATTGAACACTGAATACCTGAGCCTGTAAGTCAGAATCCAGATTGCAGCACAGAAAGACAGAAAAGATGGAAAATACAAAAGAGGGTTAAACATTGAACACTACATCAAGAACTAATGATATACTATATGTTAGCTAATTGAACTTAATTATTTTTAAATGGATTTTTTTTTAAGATTTTATTTATTTATTTATTTATTTATTTATTTATTTACTTGACAGAGAGAGACAGCCAGTGAGAGAGGGAACACAAGCAGGGGGAGTGGGAGAGGAAGAAGCAGGCTCCCAACAGAGGAGCCCGATGTGGGGCTCCATCCCAGAACGCTGGGATCACGCCCTGAGCCAAAAGCAGACGCTTAATGACTGAGACACCCAGGCGCCCCTGAACTTAATTTTTAAAAAAAGAGGGTTAAATAATAGGAAATTCAGTTAGTTCTAACATACATTTAACTGGAGACCCAGAGAAGAGAGAGAGATTGGGGTCATGGCCAATATTTGAAGAGATAATGGCTGAGAATTTTCCAGAACCCATATAAAATATCCACAGAATCAAGTTCAATGAATCTCATGCAGGATAAATAAAAAGACATACACAATTATACATATCATAATGAAATTCCAGAATACCAAAGACAAAAGTCCTAAAATCACCCAGAGAAAGACATTAGGTTAGTAATGCTATGTCTCTGTGTAATTATAAGCAATTTTCACTTTCTTCTTTACACTTAAATGTGAGCATCTGATTTTGTTACAGTGAACACATATCACTTTAATTTTTTTCATTTTTATCAGAGTCATCTATGCATGCAGTATACAAAGGCAAAAGTTCTACATGGCTTTTTTTTTTTTTTAAGATTTTATTTATTTATTTGACCGAGAGAGACAGCGAGAGAGGGAAAACAAGGGGAGTGTGAGAGGGAGAAGCAGGCTTCCCGCTGGGCAGGGAGCCGGATGCGGGGCTCAACCCCAGAACCCTGGGATCATGACCTGAGCCAAAGGCAGACAATTAATGACTGAGCCACCCAGGCGCCCCTTATTTATTCATTTGAGAGAGAATGTGCAAGCAAGCAAACACGAGCAGGAGGGGCAGAGGGAGAAGGAGAAGCAGACTCCCTGCTAAGCAGGGAGACGGGCTCAGGGCTCTATTCCAGGACCCCAAGATCATGACCTAAGCCAAAGGCAGACACTCAACTGACTCAGTCACCCAGGTGCCCCTTTAATCAGATTTTGTAAATGAACAACAACAACAACACAATTTTCCCTTAAACTCCACAGTCTTAGTTTTTCAGGGACAGAGAGAATTTGCTATGATGACATCAACTCCATGTCATTTGGCTACTCCTGACTCTGCAAGGCTAAGAGGAGTTCTGCCTCCCTAGCCAGTGAGGACAAGAATTCTTCAGCTGTGCTCCAGAAGCATCTGAGCCCCCGACAAGGGGGCTTGCTTGCAGGGTCTGACAAAGCATGAAGCGTTGCACAGGTAGCCCAGGATTCCCAGGCCTTGCAAAGGCTTTCATTAGTGCCCACCAGGCCTGTGCTGGCTCATCTAGTACCCTAACCAAGCATGCACTCATCTTCCCGGACATTCTGCTACCCACTAGCCCTGCCACACTCCTCTTAGCCTACTTTCACGACCCTGTAAATGTCAAAATATGCACCAGCCTGGGGTATGGCAGAAGTTGTGGTGGGGCAGCCTTTGAGACCATACTAGCGAGTATTGATAGAAGAGTGTGTGTGTGTGTGTGTGTGTGTGTGTGTGTGTGTGTGTGTGTAGTTAAGATGGTGGAGGAGTAGGAGGACCCTAAGTTTGTCTTGTCCCTGGAATGCAACTAGATACCAAGTCATTCTGAACACCCGAGAAATCAATTGGAGGTCTGAGAAAGCAAATACTGCACGTCCACAGGTAGAAAAGCAGCCACCTTTTGCAAGGCAGGAGGTGCAGAGACTTGAGTCCAGAGTGATATAGTTGAGCGGATATCGCGTGGGGGACAGAGACCGCTTAAGGAAGCTATGGCAAAGTATCTTAAGCTGGGGACGCAGAATCGGAACTTTCAGAAGTCTGCTCCAGTGGGGGACGCGCCTCGCCTAAAGGTGCTCGGGTGGTAAAGCAGGGCAGAATCCCAGTTGCGATACCTTGATCTGAGGATCCCCTGGGTCGCAAGAAGGGGTGGTGTGTAAGTGATTCATGTTACCAGGCACAGGCGTGGGGAAGCTGGCTGAGAATAGTGAGTCCAGGTGCCAGCTTTCTGTTCTGTGTGGCCATAAACTGCGATCCGCTGTGTGGTCATGCAGCTGCTTTCCTGGAATAGGTCCAGCAAAAGGTAGAAGCATGGTGAGACCCCCTCCCCTCCAAGAGGAACAGCACAGGTCCGAACCGTGAGAGTCCCTAAAATTTGGAGTTTTTAAACTCAGTCCTGGGCCTGAGATTAAAAAAAAAAAAAAGCTCATGCATACAGGGTTAACACAGAGTTCTGACGGAAACTGGGGAGACAAGAGTGATTGATTACTCTTCTGTGAGGGCTTGCTGAAGAGTGGGGTCCCGAATTTTCAGCTCTGGGGCTAGAGAGCAGGGCACCACCATATTCATCCTGCGCATCGGTACTGAAAATCTTTAAGGAGCAAAACAGCACCACCTAGTGGAGTCCGGCGCGGCTTACACCAAGCCCTGCTTTCCCGGGCTCGGGAGGAGCATTTCCACTAGGGCAAGTCCACCTCAGAATCAGCGCCACAGACCCCTCCGCCAGAAGACGAGCACAAACAGCTCGCTCACGGCAAGTTTACTGGTCATAGAGGGCTGCAAAGCTTCAGCTCTAGGGGAAAATAGTACCTAGCATCTTTGTACTTTTATTCTTTAGTTTTTTCAATTCTTTTTTACTCTTTTTAAATTTTTATATATACTTTATATATTTTTAAAATTTTCGTTTCCTTTCATTGTGTGTGTGCGTATATATATTTCTTTCTTTCTTTCTTTCTTTCTTTCTTTCTTTCTTTCTTTCTTTCTTTCTTTCCTATTTTGGGATCTAGTTCCTTTTAATAAGCAGACCAAAACACACCCAGGATTTAGGGGTGTTTTTGTTGTTGTTGTTGTTGCTATTGTTGTTTTTGATGTTTTTTCCTTTTCTTTCTTCTTTTCTGGACAAAATGACGAGATGGAGAAATTCAACCCAAAAGAAAGAACAGGAGGTAGTACTCACAGCCAGGGATTTAATCACTACGTGTAACCTAAAATTTAAAACAATGATTACAAAGATACTAGCTGGGCTTGAAAAAAGCATAGAAGACACTAGATAATCCCTTACTGTAGAGATAAAAGAATTAAAATCTAGTCAGGCCCAAATTAAAAATGTTATAACTGAGATGCAGTCCCAAGCGGAGGCCATAAAAACAAGGATGAATGAAGTGGAAGAGTGAATCAGTGATATGGAAGATAAAATTATGGAAAATAATGAAGCTAAAAAGAAGAGGAAAAGAAAACTATCAGATCACAA
Source organism: Ursus maritimus (assembly GCF_017311325.1). Lineage (NCBI taxonomy): Eukaryota > Metazoa > Chordata > Mammalia > Carnivora > Ursidae > Ursus > Ursus maritimus. The sequence continues at coordinate 25,786,658 of NW_024425452.1, forward strand.
AGGTAGACTTAGGGAACTCAGTTATTCCATAAAGCAAAAATAATACCCAGGTAATAGGAGTCACAGAAGAAGAAGAGTGGGAAATAGGAGCCGAAGGTTTATTTGAACAAATTATAGCTGAGAACTTCCCTAAGCTGGGGAAAGAAACAGGTATTCAAGCCCAAGAGGCACAGAGAACTCCCCACAAAATCAACAAAAATAGGTCAACACTATGACATATTATAGCAAAACTTGCAAATTACAAAGAGAAAGAGAACATTCTGAAAGCAGCTCAGGACAAGTAGTCCTTAACCTACTGGGTAGACACATAAGGCTGGAAGCAAACCTGTCCACAGAGACCTGGCAGGCCAGAAAGGGCTGGCATGATATATTCAAGGTGCTAAATGGGAAAAATATCCAGCCAAGAATACTTTATCCAGCAAGGCTGTCATTCAGAATAGGTGAGATAAAGAGGTTCCAAGAAAAAACAAAAACTAAATGAATTTGTGAACACTAAACCAGCCCTGAAAGAAATGTTAAAGGGGACCCTTTGAGTGGAAAGAGAGACCAAAAGTAAAAAAGACTAGAAAGGAAGACAGACAATCTGCAAGAACAGCAATTTTACAGGTAATACAAGGGCACTACTGCATATCTTTCAATAATTACTCTGAATGTAAATGGACTAAATGCTCCGATCAAAAGACATAAGGTATCAGAGTGGAGAAAGAAAAAACAAGACCCATCAATATGCTGCTTACAAGAGACTCATTTTAGACCCAAAGACACCTCCAGATTGAAAGTGAGGGGGTGGAGAACCATTGATCATGCTAATGGACATCAAAAGAAGGCTGGGGTAGCAATCCTTATATCAGACAAACTAGATTTTAAACCAAATAAAAGATGAAGAAGGACACTATATCATAATAAAGGGGCCTATCCAACAAGAAAATCTAACAATTGTAAATATGTATGCCCCTAACTTGGGAGCAGCCAAATATATAAATCAATTAATAAAAAAAATTAAAGAAGCTCATTGATAATAATATAATAATAGTAGGGACTTTAACACCCCACTCAACAGGAATGGACAGATCATCTAAGTAGAAGATCAACAAGGAAACAGGGGCTCTGAGTGACACACTGGACCAGATGGACTTAACAGATATATTCAGAGCATTCCACCCTAAAGCAGCAGAATACACATTCTTTTCGAGTGCACATGGAACATTCTCCAGAACAGATCACATACTGGGTCACAAAGCAGGTCTCAACCAGTACCAAAAGATTGAGATCATACCGTACATATTTCCAGACCACAATGCCATGAAACTTGAAGCCAACCATAAGAAAAAATTTGGAAGGATCACAAACACATGGAGGTTAAAGAACAGCCTACTGGGGTGCCTCGGTGGCTCAGCTGGTTAAGTGTCTGCCTTCAGCTCAGGTCATGATCTCAGGGTCCTGGGATTGAGCCCCATGTTGGGCTCCCTTCTCAGTGGGGAGTCTGCTTCTCCCTCTCCTTCTGCAGCTCTCCCTGCTTGTGCTCTCTCTCTCTCTCTCAAATAAATAAAATCTTTCTAAAAATTTTTTTAAAAAAGAACAGCCTACTAAAGAATGAATGGGTCAACCAGGAAATTAAAGAAGAATTAAAAAAAAAAATACATGGAAGCAAATGAAAATGAAAACAGTCCAAATGACAGTCCAATGAAAACGACAGTCCAAAACCTTTGGGATGCAGCAAAGGCAGTCCTAAGAGGGAACTATATAGCAATACAGGCCTTCCTCAAGAAGCAAGAAAAGTCTCAAATACATAACTTAACCTTTTAACCTTACACCTAAAGGAGCTGGGAAAAGAACAGTAAATAAAGCCTAAATCAAGCCAGAGAAGAGAAATAATGAAGATTACAGCAGAAATCAATGATATAGAAAGAAAAAAACCCAGTAGAACAGATCAATGAAACAAGGAGCTGGTTCTTTGAAAGAATTAACAAGATAGATAAAACCCTAGCCAGACTTACCAAAAATAAAAGAAAACAGAGGGGCACCTGGGTGCCTCAGTCAGTTAAGCATCTGCCTTGGGCTCAGGTCATGATCCCAGGGTCCTGGGATTAAGTCCTGCATCAGGCTCCTCGCTCAGTGTGGAGTCTGCTTCTCCCTCTGCCTCTGCTGCTCCCCCTGCTTGTGCTCTCTCCCTCTCTCTCTCTCAAATAAATAAATAAAATCTTAAAAAAAAGAGAGAGAGAGAGAGAGAGAAAGGACCCAAATTAATAAAATCATGAATGAAAGAGGAGAGATCACAACCACACCAAAGAAATACAATAATAAGAGAATATGATGAGCAGTTATATGCCAACAAATTGGGCAATGTAGAAGAAATGGATAAAGTCCTAGAAACAATTACAGACCAATATCCCTATGAACATGGATACAAAAACTCTCAACAAGATTCTAGCTAATGGGATCCTACAGTACATTAGAAGGATTACTCACCATGACCAAATGGGAGTTATTCCCGGGCTGCAGGGGTGGTTCAACATCCGCGAATCAATCAACGTGATACACGACATTAATAAAAGAAAGAATAAGAACCATATAATCCTCTCAATAGATGCAGAAAAAGCATTTGACAAAATCCAGCATCCTTTCTTGATAAAAACCCTCAAGAAAGTAGGAATAGAGGGAACATACTTCAACATTATAAAGGCCACATACAAAAGACTGACAGCTAATATCATTCTCAACAGGGAAAAACTGAGAGCTTTTCCCCTAAGGTCAGGAGCACAACAGGGATGTTCACTCTCACACTGCTGTTCAACACAGTACTGGAAGTCCTAGCCTCAGCAATTAGACAACAAAAGAAATAAAAGGCATCCAAACTGGCAAAGAAGAAGTCAAACTCTCACTCTTCACAGACAATATGATACTCTATGTAGAAAACCTGAAAGACTCTTCCCAAAAATTGCTAGAACTGATAAAGGAATTCAGCAAAGTTGCAGGATTTAAAAATCAATGCGCTGGGGCGCCTGGGTGGCACAGCGGTTAAGCGCCTGCCTTCGGCTCAGGGCGTGATCCCGGCGTTATGGGATCGAGCCCCACATCAGGCTCTTCCGCTATGAGACTGCTTCTTCCTCTCCCACTCCCCCTGCTTGTGTTCCCTCTCTCGCTGGCTGTCTCTATCTCTGTCAAATAAATAAATAAAATCTTTAAAAAAAATAAAATAAAATAAAATAAAAATAAAAATCAATGCGCAGAAGTCTGTTGCATTTCTATACACTAACAATGAAGCAGCAGAAGAGAAATCAAGGAATCGATCCTGTTTACAATAGCACCAAAAACCATAAGATCCCTAGGGATAAAGCTAACTAAAGAGGCAAAAGATCTGTACTCTGAAAGCTATAGAAGACTTACGGAAGAAATTGAGGAAGACCCCAAAAAATGCAAAAACATTCCACACTCATGGATTGGAAGAACAAATATTGTTAAAATGTATATGTTACAAAAAGCAATCTATACATTCAATGCAATCCCTATCAAAATGCCACCAGCATTTTTCACAGAGCTCAAACAATTCTAAAATTAGTATGGAACCAGAAAAGACCCCAAATAGCCAACGTAAAATTGAAAAAGAAAACCAAAGCTGGAAGCATCACAATTCCAGACCTCAAGCTATATTAAAAAGCTGTAGTCATCAAGATAGTATGGTATTGGCACAAAAACAGACACATAGATCAGTGGAACAGAATAGAGAACCCAGAAATGGACCCTCAACTCTACGGTCAAATAATCTTTAAGCAGGAAAGAATATCCAAAGGAAAAAAAGACAGTCTCTTCAACAAATGGTCTTGGGAAAACTGGACAGCCACATGCAAAAGAATGAAACTGAACCACTTTCTTACACCATGCACAAAAATAAATTCAAAATGGATGAAAGACGTAAATGTGAGACAGGAACCCATCAAAATCCTAGAGAAGAACATAGGAAGTAACCTCTTTGACCTTGGCCAGAGCAACTTCTTGCTAGACACCTCTCCAGAGGAAAGGGAAACAAAAGCAAAAATGAACCATGGGGACTTCATCAGGATAAAAAGCTTTTGCACAGCAAACAAAACAATCAATGAGACTACAAGGCAACCTTCAGAATAGGAGAAGATATTTGCAAATGATATACCAGATAAAGGGCTAGTATTCAAAATCTATAAAAAGCTTCTCAAACTCAACACCCAAAAAACAAATAATCCAGTCAAGAAATGGGCAGAGGACCTGAACAGACATTTCTCCAAAGAAGACATACATACAATGGCCAACAGACACATGAAAAGATGCTCAACATCACTCATCATCAGGGAAACGCAAATCAAAACTGTGATGAGATACCACCTCACACCTGTCAGAATGGCTAAAATTAACAAGTCAGGAAACAACAGATGTTGGCAAGGTTGTGGAGAAAGGGGAATGGTGGGAATGCAAACTGGTGCAGCCACTCTGGAAAACAGCATGGAGTTTCCTCAAAAAGTCAAAAGTAGAACTACCCTACGACCCAGCAATTGCATTACTAGGTATTTATCCAAAGGAGACAAACAGTGACTCAATGGGGCATATGTATCCCAATGTTTATAGCAACATTATGAACAATAGCCAAACGGAATGTGCCCAGATATCCACCGACAAATGAATGGATAGAGAAAATGTGGTATTATATACACAATGGAATATTACTTGGCCACCAAAAAGAATGAAATTTTGCCATTTGCAACAACACAGGTAGAACTAGAGGGTATTATGCTAAGTGAAATAAGTCAGTCAGAGAAAGACAAACACCATATGATTTCACTCATATGTGGAATTTAAGGAACAAAATATGAACATAGGAGAAGGGCAGGAAAAATAAAATAAGATAAAAGCAGAGAGGGAGACAGACCATAAGAGACTCTTAACTACAGGGAACAAACTGAGGGTTGCTGGAGGGGAGGTGGGTGAGAGGAAGGGGTAACTGGGTGAGGGGCATGAAGGAGGGCACATGATGTAATGATCACTGCAACTGATGAATCACTAAATTCTATCCCTGGAACTAATAATACACTATATGTTAACTAAATGGAATTTAAATTTTAAAAGAGGGGGAGCAGGGGAAGCAGGGTTCCCCCAGAGACAATAGACAACGTCCCCGCCCCTTCCCACCCCGCCCCACCCAAGTCTGCTCTTAGCAACTCCTCAGGCAGTCTTCTGGTGTGAGAGGATCCAAGGGAAGCTAAAAGTTAAAACTGCTACGGACCCTTGCCCCTTCCTGGTAGGTGAAAAGCGCCTCCCAGCACTTCACAAGGGTAGCTGCAGGACACTAGCGGGACTAGGACTAGGACCGCTCAACCTGTTTTCCCCGGACACTGGAGTAGACTCTGCACTTTATTTTGTATGAGTGACAAGTGGGGCACCTCCTGCCATAGCCTCCTTTCCTGCCCTGTGCTGGTGCCCAGTCCAGACGTTGGGGCCTCAGGTTCTGTAGCCCCTGGCGGCCACACCCTGCCCCCAAGCAGCCAGGGTTCCACCAGCCGGGCACTGAACCGAACATCTCAACAGCAGAACAGAGTTATGAAACCCAGCTTCTCCTAGTAAACGCTTATGGTCTGAGACCCAACCAAGACTTCCCTCCCTCCTTCAAAAGTGTGTCCAGCTTCTTCCTCACAGATAGAATTGTCCCCAGTCCATGAATTCTCTCCTCGACCATCTACAGAATCTAAGAGGGAACCCAAGCCTCTTTACACATAGATGGGCTTGTGGCTGCGACCAATAGACGACAACGCAGGGGGTACTGCCCGGGGCCAGCGGTGGCCCCTGCAGAGCAGCTGCATTTCCCAGCAAGGGCACAAGTCCTCTCTCACCTTCAGTCCCAAACCTTTCACCTCCCCTGGCTGTGCCAGTAACTCCTGCCCCCTAGTCTGCGGCCCAGCTGCAAAGTGGCCAGGCTAGTCTGGGAGAGGCTGCCAGGTCAGACTAGACACTGGACAGCAGTGCGTGGCCGGGCCAGGCGAGCCCCATTTCCCGAGCTGGCTGTTGCTGCTGCACGAGCCCTCAGAGGAGGACAGGCCTCCTGTAGCAATAGCAGGTGTACAGGTAATAAGGCCAGGGGAGGGGACCCCAAGTGTCTTCTCCACAGGGACGGGGGGCTATGTACAGGGTGGGGAGAGTATAGCCAGGTACACCTCCATGCCATCTCATTTAACCAAAACGTCAAACTCAGCAGCTCCCCACTCGGCATTCATAGACGCAGCCCACTCATCAGGCTCTGATTTCGGGGTCTCCGGCATCTTCT
>NW_024425452.1:25792953-25865142 GCF_017311325.1 Ursus maritimus
TCTTCTCCCGTTTCTCTTTCACGGCTGGTGGGGGGATTCCCGGGAGTTGTATCTGGGGCCCAGGGCTTCCCAGGGACCCTGGGGACTTCAGTTAACTTTGAACACACCACAGGTGAGACTCTGGCCAAGTCTTCTGACCCCAGCAGCCCCTCGAAACCAAAGCAAGGCAGACGGGTAGCCTTGGGTGGCAGTGGAGGCAGAGCCCGGGTCTCTAGCCGCTGGAGGACCGCCTGGACAGAGACGGACATCTCCAAGTCTCCAGTGTCCAGGTCTTCTTCCCTGGAGTTGGACTCAACGTCACAGGACTGGTGGTGGGGGTGATGTGGATACCACATGTCTTGAAGAGGTCCTCCAGAGCAGGCTCCTTGCTAGGAGGGTTGTTTTCCTTCTCCAAGAAGAAAGCAATCCTTGGGCTCCTTTGAGGTATGTGGACAGACAGGATCTCTACAGTATGGGCTACAATCTTCAAAATGATGGGCTTTCTTTTTTTTTTAAGTTTTATTTATTTATGTAATCTTTACATCCAACATGGGACTAGAACACAGGACCCCAAGATTGAGAGTCACACGCTCTTCTGACTGAGCCAGCCAGGCACCCCTTAAAATGACTTTCTGACTAGAGCCACATGGGGTGCCTTGGCCAGATTTCAGGAAGGGTGCTCGATCAGGGCCTGATTTCTGCTGGGACCTCCACAGAGACTGAGTAGGAATGGGACCCTGGGCCTGGAGCACCGGGCAGCCCCTCTGGACCACATTCGCCTCTTAGACACATGAGTCTTGGTCTCTGTCTCTGCCACCACTTGGGCTCACACCAACCCAGAGGCTGATGGAGACCCTACATGTCTTATTTTTAAAAAGTAGTTCCCATTTTCCCCTTTATTTTTCATCACAAGATGCAACCACTTTATCTTTTAGCCATTTCTTTTTTTAAAGATTTATTTACTTGAGAGAGAGAGAGAGAGAGAGAGCAAGCATGAGCAGGGGGAGGGGCAGAGGGAGAAGGAGAGGGAGAATCCCAAGCAGACTCCTCGCTAAGTGTGGAGCCTGCCCCAGGGCCTGATCTCATGACCCTGAGATCACGACCTGAGTCAAAATCAAGAGTCAAATGCTTCTTAACTGAGCCACCCAGGCACCCCTTAGCCATTTCTAAATAACATGCTTATATTGCATTTTCTTGGTTTTTCAATTTGCTTTTATCTACTCATTTCCCACTATAAGAGAAGTAATTCAGCCCATTCATACCTGTGATGGTTATACTCTTAGTGTGGTTCCATGACTCTCACCTCCTGGGATTTGTATCTAGTTAATAAAGATATGAACATATAACTTAAGTTAGTAACCTAACTCAGAGAGAAGTCTTGCCTTTGCCATTAGCTTCTGGTAGGTAATCACTAAGCCCCTGGAACATGCCAGGAAGTCTATCAAAGTGATTTATGGTGGGGCTTTGAGTCATGACCTCCAGAGTGGTTGGACTCTGAGGTTAGACCTGTAGGCAGTCAACCACTGAGCTCCAATAAAACTCCTGGACACTGCGGTTCAGATGAGCTTCCCTGGTTGGCAATATTTCATGTGTATTGTTATTGCCAATGCCAAGAGAATGATGCATGCATGACCCCACAGGGAAGGGAGAAAAGAAGCCCTGTTTGGTATCCTCCCAGACTCTGCTCTATGTGCTCTTCCCTTGGCTAATTTTAACCCGTATCTTTATCCTGTAATAAATTGTAACCAGTAACCAGGAGTATAACGGTCTCAGTGAGTTCTGAGTTCTTCCAGCGAATTATCAAACCTAAGAGTGCTTTTGGGAATCTCCTGAAATTGCAATTGGTGTCAGAAGTGAGGCTGGTCTTGTAGGGGCTGTTTTTCCCCTGTGTAGTTGGCTAAACTGGCACAACACTCCTGAGTGAGACCCTTCCCCTGGAATATGTGTGGGACCTGTGACTTGCTTCCAACCAATTAAATATGGTAAAGGAGATGGAAGGTACATGATTATGTGCATGCAATTATGTTAAATAAGACTGTAGCACAGCCTCTTGTTGGAGTCTCTCCCTCCCTTGAGCTCTGATGTGACCAGCCACGTTGCGTGGGCTGCCAGTGCTGGGCAGCTGACATGGCAAGGAACCCAAGGCAGTTCCTAGCAGCTAAGGGCAACCTCTGGCTGCCAGTCAGAAAGAAACTGAAGTCCTCAGCCTTACAAACGTATGGACCTAAATACTGCCAGCAAAGGTGGATCCTTCCTGGTCAAGCCTCAGATGAGACTGCAGCCCCAGCTGACACCCTGATGGTAGCCTTGTGAGACCCTGTGCAGAGCCATGCCCAGGATCTTGCCCTCACACACTGAGAATATCAATGTGTGTTGTTTGAAGCCACTAGGCTTGTGGTAACTTGCTATGCAGCAATAGGAAACTATAGAATCCAGCCCCTCTACCCCACTGTCACCATACAAGCACTCAGCCTGTTCCCTTATCCTCCCCAAATAACTCATCATAATTTTATAGTTTTAAAGATTTTATTTATTTGTCAGAGAGCGAGCAAGAGAGAGAGCGAGCACGCACAAGCAGGGGGAGCAGCAGGCAGAGGGAGAAGCAGGCTCCCTGCTGAGCAAGGAGCCTGATGTGGGACCCGATCCCAGGACCCTGGGATCATGACGTGAGCCAAAGGCAGGTGCTTAACTGATTGAGCCACACAGGCTCTCCCAACTCATCATAATTTTGATAAGACTAAGAGTCAATGGTTATATTATTTTGACTTCATATATAAATACAGCTGAGCAATATTCTCAAATCAGACTTTTCTCACACGCATTCATTTTTCCCCTGAAATTAAAAGAAGTTTGGATTTTTGTTTGTTTTTTGTGTAGCTTTCTATTATTTACATTCACTGTCCCCAAAACTCCCCTCTAAATGTCTAACTTTTCTCTTAGTATGCTCAAGTAGGTTGTTAAACAAGATGTATAAAATGCACAAACCATAAAGAAGACTAATAAATTCAACATTAAAATTTTAAAACCTTGTTTACTAAAAGACACCAAAAATGGTAAAGACGCTCCACACAACAGAAGTTATTCATTATGCAGACAACCAACAAAGCATAAATATCCAAAATATATGAAGAACTTCTACAAAACAATGAGAAAACAGTACAATAGCCAATAAGAAAATGTGCAAAATATACAAGTAGGAAAAAGTTAATGAACAGCAGCTGCCTCTAAATTGAATGTTGCCTGAGAAGAGGAGAAAGGGTGATTCCATCTGTTCCTTTAGGTGTTGTACCATATGCATGTATTGCCTTTTCAGAAATACATATAAAAGTGTTACTAAAGGGGGGCCTGAGTGGCTCAGTCGGTTAAGCATCTGCCTTCAGCTCAGGTCATGATCGAGCCCTGCACTGGGCTCCCCATTCAGCAAGGAGTCTACTTCTTCCTCTCCCTCTGCCTGCTGCTCCCCCTACTTGTGCCCTCTCTGTCAAATAAATAAATAAAAACTTTTTAAAAAAGTGTTACTACAAATAAAAATAATAAAAGAAAATAAATTATGTTTCATATTTGGCCACGTGCATTATTCGGCATTTTGCTATGACTTTATGGATTTCCTGAGATATGTAGAGACAACGTAGGACTTACATTTTCATTTCCTTCTTGCCTATTCTAGCATAAGACAGGACGTTACCTCCAAATATATTTGAACATTGAACAAAGCCTACCAGTTTTATGGAGGCAATGATCATTTCTAATGTTGTCTCTTACAACTTTCCACACACATTTGTGCTAGATGAGAAGTACTGTTCAATAAGTGCTTGAGGAATTTAACTCAGGTGATATGTATTTTGCCCTTTTTTTTTCTTTAATTTTATTTGTAAGTAATCGCTATACCCATATATGTATTTTGTCCTTTTTTTTCTTTAATTTTATTTGTAAGTAATCGCTATACCCAACATGGGGCTCAAAACTTACAGCTCTGAGATCAAGAGTCACATACTCTACCCACTGAGCCAGCCAGGCACCCCTTGTCCTTCTTTTTATTCCAAACTGGTAAAGCTTTTCGATTTTAAATACTCCTTTTGCTTCTTATTCCTTGACTACTTTCTTTCCTAGGATGATCAATCCTTTTAGACTGATTAGAGTTTAGACAGCTGAGAGCTAATCATTATTTACATGTATTGTAATCGATCACTGATGTGACAAATTTCAAACATTCCAATTATTAAAAAGTCACTCTAATTCTTGATTCTTTTTAAAAATATAATTTCAAAATTCATGAAAAACTGGAAATCCATTGTTTCTTTCATATTCAATTAGCTGTGATAGAAATTCTTTACTTATTTTGTCAATTTGGTCCCGAGAGAATAGATTGAATCCAGGAATAAAATAATGCTGGAGTTGTTCGTCCTTGAGGCACTCAAGGAAGTATGTCACACAGTTATCAAAGCAGAGCTCCAGGTCTCTGGTGTGCCACTGACTGTCTTGCGGGTCCTGGGTACAGACATGAAAGAAGGCAGTTTTCACATGGTAGGAGCAGAATTTATCCAGTTCCTTTCGGGGTCCAAACTTTGTTTTCAATTGTTCTAAGAGATACTTCATTAGTTTTAAGCAATCCTTCCTATTGAATAAAAAGGAAAACCACTTATTTTTATTTATTTACAACCTGCTTCATTCCACAAAAAGCTTTAGGTATCTTCCAGGAAAAATATATGAAGATACAATAAACAATACAGACAACATATATATAAATACGAAAAACAATAAAGACGCATAAATATAATTATAGGGTCATCCTAAAACTTGGTTATGTTTTCAAATATATGCTTTGAAGTTTCGAAAACATTTTATTCTTCCCTCTTTCCTATTTTTAGCTTAAATATTCTATCAGGATGAATTCAACTATAGGAAACTGGCAGGTATTTATACTATTCATTCAGTCATTTAGTACCTAGAAAAATCTTGTTTTAATTTTTATTTAGTAGTTGACAAAACATAATGCTTATAGTCTTATCAGAAATATATTTTTCTTTCTTTTTTTTTTTTTTTTTAAGATTTTATTTATTTATGTGACAGAGAGACAGCCAGCGAAAGAGGGAACAGAGCAGGCCAGTGAGAGAGGAAGAAGCAGGCTCCCAGCAGAGGAGCCCGATGCGGGACTCGATCCCAGAACGCCGGGATCACGCCCTGAGCCGAAGGCAGACGCTTTAACGACTGCACTACCCAGGCGCCCCAGAAATATATTTTTCTTAATGCCTGTTTCAAAGACTACATATGAAGCCTTAAAAAGCCTCCTATGGGACGCCTGTGTGGCTCGGTTGGTTAAGCATCTGCTTTGGGCTCAGGTCATGATCCCAGGGTCCTGGGATCAAGCTCCCGGGCTCCCTGCTCGGTGGAGAGCCTGCTTCTCCCTCTCCCTCTGCCTGCCACTCCCCCTGCTTGTGCTAGCGCTCTCTCTTGCTCTCCCTAATAAATAAATAAAATCTTAAAAAAAAAAAAAAAAAAAAAAAGAACTTCCCACGCCAGCACTTTGGATGTTCTTGTTTTGACATTTTAACTTCTGTGAACCTTCTACCGGACAACTTTAGAAACTCGAATGATTTCCTTTCAATCTCAGTTCTTTATGGTGTGTATGCTAACAAGAAAAATAATTACCCACCTCTCAGTGTTGCTTCAAGTTTAGCTAGTCAGTCGCTGGCCTTCAACACAAACAAACCATCTAGAAGGCACCAGTATCAGTACCTAATAAGAGTGATCTTTTGGCCTCCTCCCACTCTGACATTAATACTCATGACCTTGAAGCCACCAGAATACTAAGACACACCCAATTGTTGTGGCTAGCCATGGTGAGTGTTCATATCCTCTCACTCTGCCATACTTCATACAACTATCTGATCTAGGTTCAGGAATATGCTCTCTGGCCTTGCCTTCTAACAACACTATTTCCTTGGGCCCTTGGATCTGGCTTCCTGGTTTCATGCTCATCCTCTAGATACTACTCCAGAGTCAATCCAGCCATGCACTGCCCTCAGGACTCAACTCGGCAATGATCATCTTCAGGTTAGAGCTATGAAATCAATAAAGAATTAAATGTTCAGGGGCGCCTGGGTGGCTCAGTTGGTTAAGCGTCTGCCTTCGGCTCAGGTCATGATCCCAGGGTCCTGGGATCCAGCCTCGTGTTGGGTTCCCTGCTCAGTGGGGAGCCTGCTTCTCCCTCTCCTTCTGTTTCTCCCCCTCCTCGTGCTCTCTCTAATAAATAAATAAAATCTTTAAAAAAAAAAAAGGATTAAACGTTCCACAGACAATCCACCATTTAACAAAATAAGGAAGTTACCTGCAACATTTTACTCCATCAGTTTCACAGCATGTTTTGGAATGTCCATGACTTTTCAAAAGGTCCTTTTCAATGTGAGAGAAGGATAGCCGCCATGTTTCTTCTTAATTTCCAAAAGAAAAATAGAAAAGCACTTTACCAAAAACATTCATATGCGAACAACACAATACTGTAGTGATTTCCTTCACTAAAATATCACTCTGGAAAATTTCTAGGGGGAGACAGACCAAAAGAAGTGAATAGATAAATAATGTAATTACATATTAAAACAAGTGATTTGAGGGTGCCTGGGCTGCTGTTCTGTATGGATAGATGTTTGTGATTTGTCGCGCATAGCCGACCACCCGGACGTGCATATACACGGGCAGGCTGAGGAATATCGTTTGTGAGACTCAGGCTGTGTGAATAACCTTGGGAGCCTACTTGTTTGAAATATATTATCTGGCCTCCAGTTCAGAACCGGCCCTTCTGTTCTGGATGCCAAGAGCCACAAATCTTGCCTCACATCCCCTCCTGCTCCAGGCTGGGCTGGCCCCCCAGAATGGAATCCGGGAAGGGAGGCAAATACGCATAGCCCAGGTTCCTTGAAAATATAGAAACATGATACATGGAAATGCAGCTCGTTCCAAACTGCACGTAGGCGAACAAATGTTTGATTTCAAACCCTGTTATTTGCCCCATAAATATGGCCCTTATGGGGATGGTCAGTTGGAAGTCTCAGGCGAGGGAGGAGGTTCCACCCAGGCCTCTGTATCAGGACTCCAGCCGGACTGTCTCCACCGGGTTCCCCGGCTGATGAGGCTGGATGTGGTAAATACCCGATTTGATGTAACTTTGCCTTATTCTTACTTATTGCCTACTATTACCTTCATCTATGTGTACTCCTGTTTCTTTGAGGTTTCTATAATAAAGTTTTCTTTCCTTTTCAAAACTGAAACACGGCTGTTGTGAATCTTTTGTGCAGAACAGTGGCTCAGTCAGTTAAGTATCCGGCTTGTGATTCAGCTCAGGTCATGATCTCCTGGGTCATGGGATTGAGCCCCACATGGGGCTCCACACTCAGTGGGGAGTCTACTTGAGATTCTCTCTCTCCCTATGCCCCCCCACTCTCTCTAAAATAAATAAATAAATCTTTAAAATAATAAAATAAAACAAGTGATTTGAAGCAGACAATGGGCTGAGATAGGAAAAAATGGTGGGGAGTGGCAGGGAACTTTATATAGGTAGCCCTGATAAGATGTAATACCTTTTATATATTGCTAAGTTCAGTTTTTTTAATATTTTGTTTCAATAATAATTTAAATCAATTGATTCAAATTTTTTGTTAATTTTTTTATACCATCCTTGTAAGTTTTGGTATTCATGTAGAATGAACAAGGAAACATTTCCTTTTTTTCTATTCCTTGGCAGAGTTTATATAAGAATAGAATGATTTCTGCCCTTCTCCCCAAGTTTTACCATGGCTAGCTCTTTTACATTCTGACTACCCTATTATCTAGTTGGTTTTATACCAGAAATATATGATTGGTTTATAATTTAAAAATCAATCAATATACTCTGTCTCAACAGAATAGAGGAGAAACATATGATCATCTCAATCAAAGCGGAAATGCAGCTAATAAAACTTAACATTCTATTCAAAATTTAAATAAAAAACATCTCTCAGTAATTTAATTCTGGAGGGAAACTTGATCTGAGAAAAGGTAGATTTAAAAAACACATAGCTACGTAATATAAGGTAAAAAGTTGAGGTTTTTCCTTTGCAATTAGGAAGGCAGGATGTTGGTTATCCCCATTTCTGTCCAACATGCCCTGGTTATCCTAACAAGCACAGTGAGGGAAGAAAGAACAGGGACATAGCATTGGAAAGGAAGAAACAAAGCTATTACTCTTGATAGAAGATATAACTGTGTATATAGAAAATACAAAAGAAGCTGGGTGACAGGTAGGTGTAAGTTCAACATATTCTTCAATCTACTTTTGGTTTAAAACTTCTCATAATAAAAAGTTACAAGCGCCTATGAGTAAATCTAACAAAAAATATGTATATAATGTTCTTTAGATTTACTTATTTATTTGAGAAAGAGAGAGTGGGGGAGGGGCAGAGGGGGGAATCCTCAAGCAGACTCCCCGCTGAGCGTGGAGCCCGACACCAGGCTCAATCTCACGACTCATGAGATTATGACCTGAGCCAAGTGTCCGAGAGTCGGACACTTACCTGACTGAGCCACCCAGGCATGCACCCACCCCCAGAAACTTTCAAGTAGATTTGATCAAACCAGTATAGAGATGCGCAAACAGGTTTAGAGAGGCTTGGTTAACTAGCCCAAGATCACACATCTAGTAGGAGAAGAAACCTCAGGATTCAGATCCAGGGTAGTCTGACTCCAAGACCAGTACTGCCCTTCTCTATTGAAAATAAACAAGCAAAAAGTAACATTCAAATGTGGGTTAGAAGACATTTTAAATCTGACTATTTGATAGTACTACTACAACTATGCCTTTTTCAATTCCATTCCTCACCAAACTCCCATCTTACAGTCCATTTAGCCTGATGGCTCTTGATAGTTACTGTTCTAGTATATAACATTAACAACGCTTGGGGAGCCTGGCTGGCTCCACGGTTAGAGCATGTGACTCTTGATCTTGAGGGAGTGAGTTCAAGCCCCACGTTGGGCATAGAGCTTACTTTATTTTTTTCTTCTGAAGATTTTATTTATTTATGAGAGAGAGAGAGCACGAGCAGGGGGAAGGGCAGAGGCAAAGGGACAAGCAGACTTCCCACTGAGCAGGGAGCCTGATGTGGGGCTTGATCCCAGGACCCTGGGACCATGACCCGAGCTGAAGGCAGACACTCAACCAACTGAGCCACCCAGGTGCCCCCATAGAGCTCACTTAAAAAAAAAAAGAAAAAAAAAAGGACAGACCACACTTTTATGTCTTTAAGTTAACCTTCACATTCAAGATACCTTGAAAACCATTTCCTTCCTTTGCATGCTTGGGTACCAGGTAAAATGGCTGTCGTCTTAAACTGGTTTTAACTTTTGTTCCAAGCCACTGACTGATGGGCAGTCCTTCCTGGGTGCTAGCAGGCCAGCTGCTTTTTGACTCCAAAGCCAGGATTATATCCACAGATATTTCTTTAGGTTTTCTAATAAGAAGTGTTACAGCAGGGCTCCCCCTCTTCTTCTTCTCCATAATGACATCTGTATCTGTTTAAAGGTATAAAAGGGGAAGATGGCATTTATCAATCCAATTTTCTGTGAAAATAACACACCTGTCATTGAAGATCTATAAAGTGCCAAGTCTAAGGTGAAAATGAGTTCAAAAGTAGAAACTGACTCCATAAAGCAAAGTGTTTCTCCCCATTTAACCAATATTTATCGATACCTACCATAGGGAAGCATTGTCAAAATGCTGTCTGGTATAAATGATGAGGAGCCCCTGAAGACTTTGGGCTTTGGGGGTGCTGTGACTAAATTTTCACTTAAATGTATGGATGGCAGTATGGAGAGAAGCCTGGAGAAAAGAGCAGATGACTGGCAGGGAGGAGACAGGCAACGGAGAAGACCACAGGAACAGTCCAACCCAGAGGGTGTGTGTGCCTGTGGCACCACAGAGGCAGGCGGCATGAAGACAAGGGAGCAATCCATGTTCACTGCAGCATTACTCACAACAGCCAAGACACGGAACAACCTAAGTGTCAATGGATAGATGGACGGACACAGAAATTGCGGTTACATATACACAGTGGAATATCATTCAGCCTTAACGAAGAAGATCCTGCCACTTGGGACAACATGGATGGATCTGGAGAGCGTTATACTAAGTGAAATAAACTAGATGCAGAAAGGCAAATACCGTATGACCTCCCTTTTCTGTGGAATCTAAAAAAGCAGAATACATAGAAGCAGAGGGTAGGATGGTAGTTACCGGGGGTGGGGAGGCGGGGGAAATGGGGAGATGTTAGGTACAGAGTACAGTTATGTAGGATGAGTAAGTACAGAGATCTAACGTACAGCATGGTGACAGTCAACACTACTACGCTAACTACTGGAAACGAGCTCAGAGAGTAGATTTTAGGTACTCTCACCACACACACAAAAGGCAAGTATGGGAGAAGGTATGTTAATTTGCTTGCCTGTGGTAATCACTTCACTACGTATATTACGTCAGAACAGCAAGTTGTACACCTTAAATACAGCTGACCCTTGAACAACATGGGTTTGAAATGCGCAGGTCCACTTAAATGCAGACTTTTCTGGTAAATACAGTCCAGTCCAGTAAATGTATTTTCTCTTCCTTACGATTTTCTTTTTAAGTTTTTAAATTCCAGTTAATGTACAGTGTAATATTAGTTTCAGGTGCACAATATAGTGATTCAGCACTTCCATACAACACCCTGTGCTCATCCTGACAAGTGCCCTCCTTAATCCCCATCACCTATTTAATCCATCCCCCCCACCTCTCTCCTGGTAACCATCAGTTTGTTCTCCGTAGCTAAGAGTCTGTGTCTTTTTGTCCCTTTGCTCCTTATTTTGTTCCTTAAATTCCATACATGAGTGTGATCATATAGTATTTGTCTTTCTCTGACTTATTTCACTTAGTGTTATACTCTCTAGCTCCATCCATGTTTTTGCAAATGGCATTATTTCATTTTTTATGGCTAAATAATATTCCATTGTATATATACCACACCTTTATCCATTCGTCAATCAATAGACACTTGGGCTGCTTCCATATCTTCGCTATTGTGAAATAATACTTCTATAAACACAGGGGTGCATGTATCCCTTTGAATTAATGTTCTTGTATTCTCTGGGTAAATACCCAGTAGTGCGATTGCTGGATTAAAGGGTAGTTATATTTTTAACTTTTTGAGGAACTTCCAGACTATTTTCCAGAGTGGCTGCACCAGTTTGCATTCCCCTCAACAGTGCATGAGAGTTCCTTTTTTTCCACATCCTTGTCAACATCGGCTGTTTCTTGTGTTTTTGATTTTAGCCATTCCAACAGGTGTGAGGTGATATCTTTTAGTTTTGATTTGCATTTCTCTGATGTTGTCATGATAAATATCTTTTCATGTATCTCTTGGCCATCTGCATGTCTTCTTTGGAGAAATGTCTGTTCATGTCTTCTGCCCATTTTTAATTTTTATTTTTTTAGAGATTTTATTTATTTGACACAGAGAGACACAGTGAGAGAGGGAACACAAGCAGGGGGAGTGGGAGAGGGAGAAGCAGGCTTCCCACCAAGCAGGGAGCCTGACGTGGGGCTTGATCCCAGGACCCTGGAATCATGACCTGAGCTGAAGGCAGACACTTAACAACTGAGCCACCCAGGCGCCCCTGCCCATTTTTTAATTGGATTATTTGTTTTTTGGGGTGCTGAGTTTCATAAGTACTTTATATATTTTGGATACTAATCTTTATCAGATATGTCATTTGCAAATATCTTCTCCCACTCTGTAGGCTGCCTTTTAGTTCTGCTGATTGTTTCCTTCGCTGTGCAGAAACTTTTTATTTTGATGTAGTCATTCCTTATGATTTTCTTAACATTTTTTCTCTAGTTTCCTTTATTGTAAGAATATAGTATAATGCATATAACACAGAAAGTATATATTAATCAACTGTTTATGTTATCAGTAGGGCTTCCAGTCAACAGGAGGCTCCTAGTGGTTAAGTTCTGTTAAGTTATATATAGATTTTCGACAATGCGGGGAGGTTGGTGCCCCAACTGCCCTGTTGTTCAAGGATCAACTGTACAGTTTTTATTTTTTTTAAAAAGACACAAGTAGGGGCGCCTGGGTGGCACAGCGGTTAAGCGTCTGCCTTCGGCTCAGGGCGTGATCCCGGCATTATGGGATCGAGCCCCACATCAGGCTCCTCTGCTATGAGCCTGCTTCTTCCTCTCCCACTCCCCCTGCTTGTGTTCCCTCTCTCGCTGCCTGTCTCTATCTCTGTCGAATAAATAAATAAAATCTTAAAAAAAAAAAAAAGACACAAGTAGCAGAAATGAGAGCAATTAAAGAGGTCCAAATTGACAAAACTAGTAGATGGACTGAATCTGTAAGGTAAGAAAGAAGGTAGAAGTTTGTAATACCATCCCAGGATTTTGACCTGGGAAATGGCTGATGTTGATGTGATTCTTCAAAATGGAATAATCAGAAGGAAGAAAGAACGGGTTGAGATGCACTTCATTTTACACACACTGAGCTCTAGGTGTGTGGAAAACACCCAAGTGAAGATGGCCATTGGATAGGTGGCTGTGGTGGTCAGAAATTCGGGAAAGGCCTCTAGATGAGAGACACTGGTTTTGGGATTGGGAGCTGTACAAGCAGTAGTTAAAGACTACTCCTAGATAAGACTTCTGGAAGGGACCACAGTGAGAGAAAAGATAGAGGACCAAGGAGGAAATCTTAAAGAAGGCCCTCATTTTCTGATTACTTAATCTGTAAAACCCACTTCTCGCCCATGATATCCTTCTACCCTCCTATTCCTACTAAGAAGTGTCCATCTAGGGGCGCCTGGGTGGCTCAGTCGTTAAGCGTCTGCCCTCAGCTCAGGTCATGATCTCAGGCTCCCTCAGCGGGAAGCCTGCTTCTCTCCCTCTCCCTCTGCTTGTGTTTCCTGTCTCACTGTCTCTCTGTCAAATAAATAAATAAAATCTTAAAAAAAAAAAAAAAAAAGAAGTGTCCATCTACCTTTCAAAGGCACCCTTGCACAAAGGCTACCCTCTCCTTCTTAAGCACCTTGTTTCTTCAATTGTTCCCTCTCTCCTCAACAGTGGCTGCCCCCTCCCTACTGGATCATTCCTATCTGTATATAAAGGGTTCTAGTATGTCTCATTCTAAAATATACCTCTCTCTTGATCCCACCCTGCCTCTTCCCCACACTTACCCATCTTTCTGTGCCTTTCGCAGCTGAGACCTTATAAAGACATGCCTACACATGCTATCTTTACGGCATCCCTGCCCTTTCTCTCTTGTGTGCTCAGGACCCCACTGGAACTGCTAAGTCAATGTTACCAACAAACCCTACAAAACTGTAGACCAAATCCAATGGTTTCTGGACATCAGTAGCACGCTACACACTGACCGCTCATTCTGCAAAACACTTAGTCTCCTTACCTCCTTCTCTTCTCCCCAACCTCTAACAGGATCCTTCTCTTACCACTCTACTTTTTTTTTTTTTAAGATTTTATTTATTTATTTGACAGAGAGAGAGACAGCCAGGGAGAGAGGGAACACAAGCAGGGGGAGTGGGAGAGAGAGAAGCAGGCTTCCCGCTGAGCAGGGAGCCTGATGCGGGGCTGGTTCCCAGAACGCCAGGATCATGACCCAAGCAGAAGGCAGATGCTTAACGTCTGAGCCACCCAGGTGCTCCTCCCCTTACCACTGTACTTAACACTGCAACTCCTCCTCCCCCATCCTATCCCCAAAACTCCTCATCCCTCTCACTTTGCTATACTTTTTCATCATAAAACTTACTACTTCCTAGTATATAAGATAATTATGGTTTCCATTTGTTATTAATTGTATGTCTGCCCTTACGTAACCATAGGTACAGAAGGGTGAGGGTCTTCATCTATTTGTTCATTACTGTATCCCAAACACCTAGAACATCTGGTACATTAGCTGATCGATGGATACTGACTCATGAATAAATGAATCAACCCTCTCTGCCTACGTGGTCTCATCCATTACCAATGCCATTTATATGTTTACATACAGCCCAAACATATCCTCTGAACTTCAAACCCATATCCAATTACATATTTGACATACTCACTTCAGTGTATCATAGGAATCTCTAACTTAAAATATCCCAAGCCAAACTCCTCTAATTCATACCTCAAAATACATTCCTCTTCAGTCCTTCCCATCGTAGAAAACGGTACAATCAATCCACACAGGTGCCTAGTCAGAAACCTAGAGGCCTTCTTTAATTCAACCCTTTCTCTCAACCCCTACACGTAATCCAGAAGTAAGCACTGCTGCAAGCTCGGATGTGTCTGCTTCTCTCCATCCCCACCTCCAGGTAAGCCACCACTATCTTTCACCTGAATTACTTCAATATTTTCCTTTTTCTTTTCCCTATTTGTCTTTTTAGAGTATCTTCTCCAGAGAAGCCAGAGTAAACACCTAAAAATACAAAGTCAATCATTATTCCTTAATTAAAACCTGAATGAACATGAAATCAATCTGAATTCATTTCCCGGATCTACAAGTCCTTGCACAATCTGGTCCCTGGCCACCTCTTCAACTTCATTTCATGGCACTCTTCCCCTTGTCCACATAGGCCTCTTTTTGTTCCTTGAGCTTGCCAAGCTCTTTTCTGCCTTGGGGTCTTACTCCACCCCAATTGCTACTACTTCTCCCAGTTCATTCCCTTCAGAGTACTCAGTGCAATTTGTGTTTACAAGCTTCAAGGGGCGATCCCAGTGATTTTATGCAACCACATGTACCCAGTGACATAAGACAGCTGTCCAGTGAATATTCAATGGAGACCAAAATAGAACTAATCAACATTTAGGAAGAATGCCAAGAAAATGTAGTAAACTAAAATCAAGAGCAAAGAGTTGTTTCTAGAAGGTAGTCATCAACAGTCTGCTGCAGAGAGGTCAAGAAAGATCAGGAGAGGATCCTTTTGTAGTTCATAAGTGTGATGACTGGGTGTTCACGCTGTTGTGTGACATATGCCTCCCTCAAACCCTGTTATGACCTCGGCACTTTACCTGTCTGATATGGAAAAAAAAAAAAATCAGGAGAGGAGTGTACATTGGCAATTAGTAGGTATGATTAGAACTTTAGGAATCAGGGGCGCCTGGGTGGCTCAGTTGTTAAGTGTCTGCCTTTGGCTCAGGGCGTGATCCCGGCGTTGTGGGATCGAGCCCCACATCGGGCTCCTCTGCTATAAGCCTGCTTCTTCCTCTCCCACTCCCCCTGCTTGTGTTCCCTCTCTCGCTAGCTGTCTCTATCTCTGTCGAATAAATAAATAAAATCTTAAAAAAAAAAAAGAACTTTAAGAATCAAAAGTCAAAAATCTTACCTTGAATGTTTTTAATTTCTTCCTTAATGATCTTCCTAAACTTCAACAGCATCTTAGAAGCTGATAATATTTCGTCTTCTAAAAACTGACTCAGAGGATTTCCTTTAGGATTTCTTTTGAACTTCACAAAATAATAAGCACCACTGTTGCAATATTCTTCTAGCTGAATTCTGGGGACCTCCAGTTTGAACATTATATCAAATTCATTAGGAGCAGAAATCTAAGAAATAGTAAAAATAGCACTGAAATGTTGGTTTGTGCATATTTTCCAAGCAACTGCAACTTTTTTCTTGAAATATCCACTTAACACCCTACTTTGAAAAGCAAGATTCCTAAGATTTATACCCTCTGGAAGTGGGATGAGTAGAAGTAGGAGAGTGTTCTTGTTGTGGTTTGTAGGTTCCATACTCTTTTTTTTTAACCAAGAGTACGCATTATTTTATAATTTAGAACAATTTTAAATATCATGCAAGCTTTTAAAATCTATACCAGCTTTTTTCTGATTTTAAAACTTAATTGAAAACCTATAAAGTGCTATATTTTATGTCACAAGATACACACTGCAGCCATCCTCCTGTCACAATGGTCTAAAAAAATGTGTGTAGTCATGTGCTGATGCAAAGGCCATCTTGTCAGAGCTGCTGGTCACCCAAGTAACTGTGAGTGCCAAGTCATGCACTACATTAGTGTCTTTGAACTCCAGCATTTTATTTTTTTTTAATTATTTTTTTAAAGAGTTTATTTATGTATTTGACAGAGAGAGAGATAGCGAGAGAGGGAACACAAGCAGGGGGAGTGGGAGAGGGAGAAACTGGCTTCCCGCTGAGCAGGGAGCTTGATGCGGGGCTCGATCCCAGGACCCTGGGATCATAACCTGAGCCGAAAGCAGACGTTTAATGACTGAGGCACCCAGGTGCCCCCATATCTTTAACTTTAGAAGACAGTGTCAATTTTTTAAAGAGGTTATACCAACGTATCCTCTCTTCATCAAGGTAAGGGAGTTTCAGTTGCTCCACATCTTCTAAGATGGCACTGTCAAGTCTTTAAAAAATTTAGCCATTCTACTGGATAGATGTGGGGTAGAATCTCATCATGACCTTAATTTACATTTTCCTGATGATTAATGACCTTGAATACGTTTATTGTTATTCGGATGATATATTAAAGCATCTATTCAAGTCTTGTGCCCAATTTTAAATTGGTTTGTCTTTTTCTTACTGATTTGCACTAGTCCTTTGTCAGATATACATATTGAGAGTAACTTCTTCCAGTCTGTGGCTTGCATTTTCATTCTCTCAATGGTGAGAAGAAATTCAACTCTAATGAAGTCCAATTTATCTATTTTTATAGTTAGCAATTTTGGTGTTTTTTTTAATTTAAGAAATATTTGTACATCCCATTGTTATGAAGATACTCTTCTATGCTTTCTTCTAGAAGCTTTGTTGTTTTACCCTTCATCTTTAGGTCTATTTTATATCTTGAATTAATTTTTGTCTATGTGTGGTAGGTGGCTCTCATAGCTATCCAATAGGCCCAGTATTGATTATTGAAAAAAACCATCCTTTCTCCCATTGAATTACACTATTGCATATATTTTGTACTCAACTGAATTATATATGCAGGTCTGTCTCTGAACTGTCTACTCGATTGGCCTATTTGTCTATCATCGCACCAATAATAACTGCTTAATTAGGGTAGCTTCATAGTAAGTCTTGCTTTTTGACAGGGTAAGTCCTCTGACATTTTCTCCTTTAGAACTGCCTGGGGTGGGGCACCTTGGTGGCTCCGCTGGTTGGGCGTCTACCTTCAGCTAGGGTCATTATCTTGGGGTCCTGGGATCGAGTTCTGCATGCGGCTTCCTGCTCTTGGGGAGCCTGCTTCTCCCTCTCCCTCTGCCCCTCCTCACCCCTATGTTCTCTCTCTCCCTCTCTCTCTGCTCTCTCTCTCAAATAAATAAATAAAATCTTAAAAAAAAAAAAAAGAATTGCCTGGGTTATTCTAGGTGCTTTGCATTTCATTTCAATTTCATTTCATTTTCATTTCATTTTTTAAAGTAGTCTTCACTTTCATTTCATTTTTTTAAGTAGTCTCCATGCCCAGCGTGGAGCCCAACGTGGGGCTCAAGACCCTGAGATCAAGACCTGAGCTGAGATCAAGAGTCAGATGCTTAATCAACTGAGCCAGCCAGGCACCCCCCCCCTTTGCATTTTCATTTAAATCTCATAATTAGCTTGTCAATTTAAACAAAAAATTGATTTTTTGATTTTGGGATTTTGACTGAATTGCTCTGAATCTATGTAGATCAATTTGAGGAAAACTGAACATGATATAGATTTCCATTTATTTAGTCTGTTTTCAAATTTACTCAGCAATGTTTTGAAATTTTTATCATCTTTAGCAAGATTTATTCCTAAATATTTGATGTTCTTGATGCTATTATAAATGGCATTTTTACATTTCATTTACACTTTTTTTGTTGTTAATATGTTGAAGTACTTTGATTTTTGTTTACTGACTTTGTATCCAGCAATCCTGCTAAATTCACTGATAATAGTTGAATAACACAGATTTGAATTGGACAGGTCCATGTATATACGGTTGTTGTTTTTTAAACACTACAGTATTATAAATGCATTGTGCCTTCCTCATGATTTTCTTAATAACATTTTCTTTTCTCTTCTTACTTTACTGTAAAACATAGTACATAATACATATAATGAACAAAGTATGTGTAACTCTTACTGTTCATCAAAAAGTCAGTCAATACTAGGTTCTTAGTAGTTAAGGTTTTGGGGAGTCAAAAGTTATATGCAAGGGCGCCTGGGTGGTTCAGTCGGTTAAGTGTCCGCCTTTGGCTGGGGTCATGATCCCAGGGTCCTGGGATTGAGCCTGCTTCTCCCTCTCCCTCTGCCTACTGCTCCCCCTTCTTGTGCTCTCTCTCTGACAAATAAATAAGTAAAATCTTAAAAAAAAAAAGTTATATGCAGATTTTTGACTGCATGGATGGGGAAGGGTTGGTGACCCTAGTCCCTGTGTTGTTTAAAGGCCAACTGTTTTTCTAATAGTTTGTACAAAAAGTCAAGTCATCTGCATAAATAAGTTTTATTATTCCTTTTCTGATCTTATGCATTTTGCTTCTTTTTCCTGCCTTGTTACATGGGCTCTATGTACTCCTTTACCTCCTCTTTTGATCAGTTATGACCATAAGATTCATTCACATTGTTGCATGTGGCTGTAGTTTATTTCTTTACTGGCTAATGTATTACCGGCTAAAACCACTACAAGTACTTGATTTCTATATAACCTTTCACTCAGCCCAAACTATATGATTGGTAAATTGCAAAGAGACAAAGAGAACATTATGGGATGGCAATTACACAGAGAATTTCTATAAGAAATCTTCCAAATTTTCACCTAGAACTTGACAATATTACAATAAAATATATGAATAAAAATGTGTCAATATAGAACCAAGTAAATAAATTACTGAGAGGTGTGTCTATCCTTTTTATCAATTACAAAGAGTTTGGAATCTAATTTTGAAATCCGAGTATATGAATAACAGAAGAAAATACACCAAAATGATAACAGTGAATAAAATAAACAGGAATAATATTGCTCTTCTATATGCTTTTCCTAACTCTCCAGGGCCATCAACATGGAAAAGGGGTGAATATGGGAAAGGCTGAGAAAAGTGGTGGGGGAGAGTGGGCAATTGTGGGAGCCTGCTACTGAATTAACTGGTGGAGCCAGGCAGTGGATCAACTCTACAATGAAAGTATTTCGGTTTTAAAAATCAATACAGGTTTTAGGTAAAACAAATTTCATTCTATTTCTTCCAACAGTGTATGATTTTTTAAAAAGGAGGGGCACCTGGCTGGCTCAGTCAGAAGAGCACATGACTCTTCATCTCAGGGTTGTAATTCAAGCCCCACTTTGGGTGTGGAGATTACTAATATAAGTTCAACTTTTTTAAAAATAAAAAATAAAAATAAAAAGGAGACTGGTTTTGGGGCACCTGGCCTGGCTCAGCCAGTAAAGTTTGCCCCACTCTTTATCTCAGGGTCCTGAGTTCAAGCCCCACTCTGGATGTGGAGCTCACTTAAGGGGAAAAAAAAAAGGGAGACTGGTTCTGACTGGAAACTGCTTTAAACATCTTATTGTTCCTGAACTGAATGATATTTATGTAATAAGGATCATACTTAAGCCAGACAATCTAATGAAAATTTTGCTCACTTGGCTTTCAAAAAACTTTAGATGGAATCATATAGTCTTCAGTGCTAAAAGAGTTTAAGATTCAAAGACTGGGGGCGCCTGGGTGGCACAGCGGTTGGGCGTCTGCCTTCGGCTCAGGGCGTGATCCGGGCGTTATGGGAACGAGCCCCACATCAGGCTCTTCTGCAATGAGCCTGCTTCTTCCTCTCCCACTCCCCCTGCTTGTGTTCCCTCTCTTGCTGGCTGTCTCTATCTCTGTCGAATAAATAAATAAAATCTTTAAAAAAAAAATTCAAAGACTGATACATACACTGTCTTTTTAGCAATAAACAAATATCACTGAGTCCACACCAGTGAAATGGGCAGCTGTTTAGGCTACAATTTATGTAAAACATTCTGTGACAAGGGAGTTTACAATCCAGGTGGCAAGCCAAAAGAAAAATACATGAAAGGTTTAATTTCCACTGAAAGCCACCAGGTTAAATGCTTATCATGGGAATGAAATCTGACTCTGCTACCCTAGAAGGCAGAGGTCTTGAGAGAAATCAGCCATCCTTTCTTCTTGAGCACACTCATTCATTCATTCGTTTGAATACTTGCTATGTGTTAAGGCTTAGAAATACAAAGATGCATAATATTTGGCTAGAGGTTAACAATCATTTACTTCTGAAGGAGAGAAGTTAATTGAATAAAGCCAATATGTAACTACAAAATAAATTATGATCACCTAAATGCTCTCAGCCTCTATTTCTGTTCATGCTACCTCCAAGATTTTACACATCTACTGGAGGTGCACAGCCCAGCCCTGAAAAAACTGACAGACTGGGTGAAAACACAACTAAAGAAATCTGCCACTGGGGGCGCCCGGGGGGCTCAGATGGTTAAGCGTCTGTCTTCACCTCAGATCATGATCTCAGAGCCCTGGGATCCAGCGGGCTCCCTGCTCAGCGGGAAGTCGGCTTCTCCCTCTCCCCCGACCCCGCCTCTTCCCTCCCCCCAGCCCCGGTTGTGCGGTGCTCTCTCTCTCTCTCATGAATAAATAAAATCTTAAAAAAAAAAAAAGCCACCACTAGTCAGGAAAGAATCTCCAGTCAGGAACCTGCTCCTAAATCTTCACTTCATACTGGAATGAAGACTTTAATAACTCAGCCACACACAAATAAATGGAGCCGTGGAATACACACCCTAAAACAATCACACTGTATGTGTATTTAGGAGGTACACTTTTAGGATCTGTAGATTTTTTCTTAAAATTTTTAACCACTCACTGTGAGGTTCCCATGACATCTGTAAAAGAAACTGGGGAGACAGGAAGCTCGCAGGGACTGGGGACTGACTGAAGATGTTCTTCCTATAGAGTTTTTCCCATGGGAAGAATGTTCCTACATATACTAATTTTGTGGAATTTTTCGCACTCCTGATTATCCGAGTCAGAATTTGACTAGGGCACACCAAGTATAGCACCGTTACAGAAACTCAACACAAATCTGCTTGCACTAATGAATCTATATACATTTGAATTCCCTCAATAGTAGTGTCTTGACAGGAGCGGGCAACCAACATTGGTTTAGCTGTACGTTCGTTGGATGTATAGATGGATGAACGAACAACTGTTCCTCTTTTTGGTTGGAACCATGTCACAGGCCACAAAGGAACAAGAGTCTGAGTTACTTCCGAAGGGAAGTGAGGGACCGCGCGACCTGCGGGAGCGGGGACTATCGGGCGGCTGGGGACAGGGGCGAGGGAGTAGGCGGGAGGAGAGGCGCGGGGCGGCTCACCTTCACGTGCTCGTAGTAGCTTCCGGTGCGCAGCAGCGACACACCTTCGAACTCGGACTCGCAGCTCTGCAGTCTCCGCAGCAGGTGGTCCACAACCCTGTTCACAACCTCCGCCGCCTCTGAGATTTCCTGGCGCCTCAGCCTCAACTTTTCCAGCACCGCTCGGGGCTTCCAGGCGCCCGGCGCCGCCCCCCTCCGTCTGAGACTCGAGGCTGGAACCAGAGGGCCGAGGCCGGAGACCTCCGTGGGCTCTGGCAGGGCTCTCTGCTCCCCGGCGGCGCGCGCGCCCCTCTCGCGGCGAGATCCAGTCCTGGGAAGGGGCGGCCCCGGGGCCGCAGGAGGCGCCATCTTCTCCGCGGGAACCGCCAGCCCCTCCACCACGTCCTCAGCGCCCAGAGGCGCCCTTTTAGCGCGGGTAGTCCGCGCGCGCACCTGTGGTCTTTCCGGGGAACTTGGGGCACTCTTCTTCCGCCGGGATCCAGATGCCCCGACGGGGCCGCACTTTTGTGCTTTGGGCCCGGCGGCCCCAAGGGCGGCTGGATGTTCGCTGGGGTCCGCCCGGGGACCCTTCACTCCTTGCGCCAAAACCCTGGGGGTGGCGGCTCCGGCCCTCGAAGTTGTCCGCGTGGCCTTTCCGCGCCGGGGATCCATGGCTTGCGCTCTCTGTTCCGCGAAAGGAGGGAGCCTCGGCTTCGGAAAAGGCCACGGGAGGAGGAGCCGGCAGTCGCAGCGGGAAATGAAACTTAAATATCTGGCGGGAACGCTGGGACCGCGGAGTGGGAGCACGAGCCCAGGCGGAACGCTGGGAGGTCACGGGGAGCCACGCCCCGGCCGCCAAGGGGCGGGCGGCCCACGGTGCCGGTGCCTGGAGAGATGCTAACTTTCTCACCCTCCAGTGCACGCGAGGTCCCCCGGCGGCAAGCACACTAAACGCAACCAGAGGGCAGCAGAACACACTCTCAAGGAGCGTTGAAAGCTTGACAGGTTTGCTGGCATACAGCCTAAAAGAATTTTGGGAAACTACGGAGCTTCTCCCACATTGAAGCCAACAGAGAAACTTCCATTTTTTTAAAGATTTTATTTATTCGTTTGAGACAGAGAGAGAGAAGGAGGAGGAGGAGGAGCAGGGGGAGGGGCAGAGGTAGAGGGAGAAGTAGACTCCCTGCTGAGCAGGGAGCCCCATGCGGGGCTCAATCCCTGAGACCATTACCTAAGCCTAAGGCAGAGGCTTAACTGACTAAGCCACTCAGGCGCCCTGACACAGAAACTTTTTAAGTGTAAGTTTAAGTGAGGGTACTTTTTTTTTTTTTTTTAAGATTTTATTTATTTGACACAGAGAGAGAGACAGCCATCGAGAAAGGGAACACAAGCAGGGGGAGTGGGAGAGGAAGAATCAGGCTCCCAGCGGAGCAGGGAGCCCAATGTGGGGCTTGATCCCAGGACCCTGGGACCCCACCCCCAGTGGAAGGCAGACGCTTAATGACTGAGACACCCAGGTGCCCCATAAGGGTACTTTTTTAATTAATGAGAAATAGAAAATGTCCAACTTTTACAAGGTGGAAATGAAATGAGGACTGCAATTGCAATAAATACTTCATTTTATTTGACTTTGTAAAAGCACATAGTCTTAAATTGTGTAGGTCTTTTTTTTTTTATTTAAAAACATGTTATATACTTATTTGTCAGAGAGAGAGCACACAAGCAGGGGGAGCAGCAGGCAGAAGGAGAGGCAGGCTCCCTGCTGAGCAGGGAGCCCCATGAGGGACTCAATACCAGGACCCTGGAATCATGAACTGGGCCGAAGGCAGATGCTTAACCATATGAGCCACCCAGCGTTCCTGTGTAGAAGTTCTTATCTGTGAGTTTTATACATTGGTTCTCAAAAGTCCATCAAAAAATGGCACTTACATTTTCAATTCATACTGTTTTGGCCTTGTGATTCCAGAGTTCTCCATACAGGCTTTCAAATGTCTATTTCTAAAACCAATCCCTTTACGGAAATACATATTAGACACGAAACCCCTGGGTTTAGAATGCCTTGATTACTTTTTAAAAAACAATCCTAAGCATTTTTAGGTGTTCAATCCAGTGACATTAAATACATTAATATTGTTGTGCAACCATCACCACCATCCATCTCCCCAATTCTTCATCTTGTAATACTGAAACTCTACCCATTAAACAATAACTCCCCATTCCCGCCCTCTCCCTTGGCAACCACCCTTCTACCTTCTGTTTCTATGAATTTGACTACTCTAGGTACCTCATGTAAGTGCAATGATACAATATTTGTCCTTTTGTGACTGGCTTATTTCACTCAAGATAATATCCTCAAGGTTTATGCATATTGTAGCATATGTCAGCCTGCCTTTTCTTTTTTAAGATTTATTTATTTGAGAGAGAGAGAGCATGGCAGAAGGAGAGAGAGAGAGTGAGAATCCTCAAGCTGACTCCCCAACAAGGGCAGAGCCCATCTCAGGGATTGATCCCAAGACCCTGAGATCATAACCTGAGCTGAAATCTAGAGTCAGCCGCCCAACTAACTGAGCCCAGGCACCCCTGTCAGCCTTTTTTAAGACTGGATACTTCTACTCTAAGTATATAGCACATTTTGATAGCCATTCATCTGTCAGTGGACAAAAGTGCCTTGATTACTCTTTTTAAAAGGTTTCCCTAAGGGGGCCTGAGTGGCTCAGTCGTTAAGCATCTGCCTTTGGCTCGGGTCATGATCCCAGGGTCCTGGGATCGAGCCCCGCATCAGGCTCCCTGCTCGGCAGGAAGCCTGCTTCTCCTTCTACTCCCCCTGTTTGTGTTCCCTCTCTCGCTGTGTCTCTCTCTGTCAAATAAACAAAATCTTATAAATAAATAAAAGGTTTTCCTTAAAACCAATATTTTGATATATTATCCTCTTTAATACAAAGGTGTTTGTTGTTTTTTTTAACACCCAGGGAAATGAGCCTTAGTTTGAAATGTGACATGAGAATACACTGAGATTGAGAAATCTGTATCTTCCTTTTGTAAAATGGAAGGAGGACTATTGTGTAGTCAGGCTTGTTCTCAAGCAAACCAATTTCAGGGAAAAGTAAATACAAAATAAAAGTTAATACAAAAGACCTAAGGAAAGACTATGCCTAGTTGTTCAAACAACAGCAAGTGTGGCTGGAGCTTGTGAAGTTTGAGATGTTGCATCAGTTATCAACTTATTGCTTCTCAGACAAGGCCTTAATACACCCTTCAATATATGCTGTCTTATAAACAGAATTCCTTTAAGCAGTTCTCTTTTAAAGTGCCCACTATGTTAACCTTTCTCAGTATACTGAGGTTACAGGAGGACATTGTAGCAGGAAGAGGTTTCCTGCAATTTCCAACATAGTGGAGGGAGTAGAAGGGGATTGCAGGGCAAAGGTCAGACACATAGATATGAGAACATCTGGTAGGGCCTACCCCAGCTATAGGCCCAGACAGTGATCCCTGCGGGGCCTTGCCACCTTGGCCCAGCCATAACCCAACTACAACTTACTAAACAGGGAAATGAAGATTCTTGCCTGGCCTGTGGTCCAGAAGGTCACATACCAAGAAGTTGATCCTTCTACAAGCCTTGTATGCAGCCTGCCTGTGGCTGAGGAGGGCCACAGAGAGCTGCTGTCCTCTCTGCAAGCCCCCTATGTTATGTAGCCCATACTCTCTGAAGGCCTTCTGCGCTTGAGATCTGAACCCCTTTTGAATTTATTCTTACTTGGGTACTCTCCCTCAGCCCTAGGGTACCATATATAGTTTCTTTATGTGTTATTTCTTTTATTATAGTTATTCTTATTTTTAGAGTGAAATATTTGTTCGTTTAAGTAACCTCCACCCCCTACATGGGGCTCGAACTCACAACCCCAAGATCAAGAGTTGCATGCTCTACCAGCTGAGCCAGCCAGGTACCCCAGTATAGCCAATTATTCTTATATTAAATATCTATAATGTGATTCTTTTTTAAAGATTTTATTTATTTATTTGAGACAGAGAGAGTGAGAGAGAGAAAGCATGAGACAGGGGAAGGTCAGAGGGAGAAGCAGACTCCACACTGAGCAGGGAGCCCTTTGTGGGACTTGATCCTGGGACTCTGAGATCATGACCTGAGGTGAAGGCAGATGTTTAACTGACTGAGCCACCCAGGCGTCCTATGATTCCATCTTCTGGCTACAGAGTTAGTATTGGGAGGGGTCCCAGGAGGTAGAGGCCTAAAGATGGGGTTTGGGAATTGGTTTTGTTGTGCCCTTGGGCTTGAGCACAGTGCTCAAGGAGGAGGAACCAGGAAAATGACTGAGAGGGAGCAGCCAGAAAAAACAGGAGGAAAACCAGAATAGCTTGATGTCTTGGAAGACAGGTAAAGAAAGTGTATCAAGAAATGGCTGTGAAGGGAAAAAAGCATTCACATATAAAATATCCATCTTCTTGAAATTTATACTTAAAATTTAATTAAAAATCCAGTCCTGGCTACAGTATAATGAAATAGTCTAACACTGACACAAAGCTTTCAGGAAGCCAATTTAGCCGTTATCAAAAATATAAACATTGAGGAATCCTTTTACCCAGTATCTTCATTTATAGGAAGAGTCCCATAAATTTAAAAAGCGATATATGGGGGCACCTGGGTGGCTCAGTTGTTAAGAGTCTGCCTTCGGCTCAGGGCATGATCCCGAAGTCCTGGGATCGAGCCCCACATTGGGCTCCTCTGCTGGGAGCCTGCTTCTTCCTCTCCTACTCCCCTGCTTGTGTTCCTTCTCTTGCTGGCTGTCTCTCTCTCTCTCTCTCTGTCAAATAAGTAAATAAAATCTTTTTTAAAAAATAAAATAAAATTAAAAGAGATATATGCACAACGATGATGATAATATCAAAAAATTAGAAACAATTCAGATGCCCAGTAATTGGGGGTTGACTAAATAAATTATGGTTAAAATGTGATAGATTCATATATACATGGCAGAGGGTCAAAAATACATTGTTAGGGGCGCCTGGGTGGCGCAGTCGTTAAGCGTCTGCCTTCGGCTCAGGGCGTGATCCTGGCGTTCTGGGATCGAGCCCCACATCAGGCTCCTCCACTGGGAGCCTGCTTCTTCCTCTCCCACTCCCCCTGCTTGTGTTCCCTCTCTCGCTGGCTGTCTCTCTCTGTCAAATAAATAAAATCTTTAAAAAAATACATTGTTAAAAAAAGAAGCAAACTGGGGTGCCTGGGTGGCTCAGTCAGTTGAGCATGGGACCCTTGGTTTTGACTCAGGTTATGATCTCTGGGTTGTGAGATCCAGCTCCCAGGTCCAGCTCCACATTCAGCAGGAAGACTGCTTGAGGATTTTCTCCCTTTCCCCCTGCCTGTCCCCCCACACATGCACATTCTCTTTCTCTATCTCAAATAAGTAAATCTTTAAAAAAAAAAAAAAGCAAACTGAAAAATAATATAATCACAGTGTTACATGTGCAAAATAATAGCAGCATGAGTATTTGTATAAAAAACAAAACAAAACTAGGAGGCGAGATACCTGGGTGGCTCAGTCAACCAAAGAATAGGCCTTTGGCTCAGGTCATGATCCCAGGGTTTTAGCATCGAGTCCCAAATTGGGCTCCTTGCTCAGCAGACAGCCTGCTTCTCCCTCTGCCACTTCCCCCTCTGCCTCTCTCTTCCCTGCTTATGCTCTCTCTCTGACAGATAAATAAATAAAATCCTTAAATAAAAAAAAAAAAGACTAGGAAGCATTAGCAAAAAAATGCTGCCAGTGGTTACAGAGGTGGGATCAGAAGGGCCGACAAAGTTATAGCTTCTTTATGTCTCAAAGTTGTCGATTTCTATTTAATCGATATTAATAATCAGTTTAATAAAATGGCCACATAGGTCGTTTCACTAACCAGTTAAAGGTTTCCTCTGTAAGGAAGCTTTAAAAATAGTCAATTTCCAAAGGCTGGACATTTAATCTTCAACCATTCGATTTCCCTAATTACCCATCATGAATCTTCCATCCACAAATATATTTTAACTGCTTTTGAACCTCCTCCTATTCAGAGGCTAGTCTTCATAAACAAACAGAACTCCAGGTGATAGTTTTCCACAAAATTCGAAGAATCTTATAAGGCACAGTGATCAAAATCATTGCCTGTAGGTGACCAACTGTCGATTAGGGCGCCAATCGCTGAAAAGGACAGAAAATTACCAACGAGGAGCCACCAAATCACAGCCATATGTAATCAAAAGCCTTCACCGACCGCGAAACAAGGTTCACACCAGCTGGGCCACCTGCACCGTTACCTGGTCTCGCTTCCCCAGTAAAGTCGCGCCAAAGCCCCAATCAGCGCTGACGCTGGACGTAAACTGCTACGCTGTGACATCAGAGCAAAGATGGCTGCGCCCTGAAGGCTTTCCCTGGTACCCTAAAGTTTTGCGCCTAGCTCGTGTCAGGTTCAGGGTCAGACTCTGCCTTTCTCCAGCTATGTTTTCTCTCCGAGGTTGTGGTCTCTGTGTCGCGTCTTCCCTCACCAAAAACCACCTTTCGTTGGCCCGGTTCATCGGTGAAAGCGCGGCGCCCTTGGCTACGAACTTTGACGTGGTAGTCATTGGCGGAGGACATGCCGGGACCGAGGCAGCCGCCGCTGCTGCTCGGTGCGGCTCCCGGACTCTGCTACTCACCCACCGCGTGGACACGATCGGTGAGGAGTTCGGGTTGCGTGGAGTTTAGTGTAGGACGCAAGCTGCCAGTAAGCCCCTTCACCGCTTCCCAGTGGCCTGATGCGGGCAGCCTCTCCTCTCCAGAAGGCTAGTGAGAATCCTAGTGTCTGTGGTTTTATCCTAATTTGAGTTTCACAGATGAGGTAGGCCTGGCCCAGAACCCTGGATTAGGCTGTTCCGTGGACCATGTATTGTGCTGCTGCTGACAGAAGTAATTAGTTGGGGAAGTTGGGGGCAGTCCTTGGGAAAGGGGGAAACTAAGAATACAAGCTAATAGCTTCTTCATTGTTGTCATTTACCCTCTACTAGCTTGTTGCTTTGGAAATAGAGTGAATTAACATTTATTAGGAATTATTTGTTAAACGACTGTTGTGTTTTACTCGAGATTTGGGGAAGCCCTTTTGAAGAACGATGCTACTTTTTATTGCATTCTATATGTCTACTTGGTGTTTGTTTCCTAATTTTGTGCTCAGGAACTGGCAGTGCTTTTTTCGCACTTAATAGGCAATGGGTGGACGGCTGTAATTTAAAGCAAGACCTCTCTCTAGCACCATAATAGATGCTAGCTAAAATATCATCTTGTAAATCATGCAAGCTGATGTCTTTTTTCTCCTTCATTTTGCTTAAGAGTGAACAGTAGAAATATTAACTGTATTTTGCAAAAATTGTGAATAAATCACATATTTGATACTGAAGTACTTTTTAAAAATTACCATTTAGCTCCTAACTGTGGAGAAATATACACTGTTAAGAGTGATTCTTTTAGAGGGGAGTGATGTGATTATCCAAAACATTACACTTTGCTTATTATACATTTCAGTGTTGTTCACATTAAAAAAAAAAAAGACTAGATACTACCTTTCAATAATAATTTTAAAATTTAATGAAAAAAGTATTATTGAACTAAGATGATCATTAAATATAAGTAATGTAGTTCTGTGAGGGATAAAGGGATTCTTACCAAAATCCATATTCATATTACTCTACCAACACAATACAGTCCGTTTCCTTTTTAAATAAATGCACTTCAGAGATAATAACTCTTATAGATGAGCTTAGTGGATGACAATTTTGGTTTTGTTTGTTTGTTTGTTTGTTTTAAAGATTTTATTTATTTATGTGACAGAGAGACAGCCAGCGAGAGAGGGAACACAAGCAGGGGGAGTGGGAGAGGAAGAAGCAGGCTCCTAGCGGAGGAGCCCGATGTGGGACTCGATCCTGGTACGCCGGGATCACGCCCTGAGCCGAAGGCAGACACTTTAACGACTGCGATACCCAGGCGCCCCGACAATTTTGGTTTTGAATCAAAATCTCACTTGTAAGGTAATTTAATACGGTGGAGTATCTTAAATATTTCTACGTGGCCTCAGAAAGATAACTTTGACTTAGAAGATTCAACTGACCTAAGAATGCAAAAGGCAGGAATTGTCCTGTTGTGATTTAATCATTATCATCTGCCAATAATGAAGTTAGAGGCAGAAAGTCTTCTATTTTCTACTAACCTGGAAAATAATGTTTTTTGGCCAACTAGTTTTGCATTTCACAATCAAAGAGAAAAGCCTTGTGCACCTGTTTATTCGGTGTCGTATTACCTATGCATTTCATGGAAAATGTTCACCATTAAAGAGATTGTTAGACATTCTGAATTTTAATCCAGGCTTCACTGAGTTCTAGCTGTGTTACCGTGGACAAGGGACAGTTTATTTAACCCTCAGTTTCTTTCTGTGTGAAATAAAAATAACAGCACCAACTTCAGTTTGCTGTAAAGTTTAAATCAGAAAATACATGCAAATCATCTGGAACAGTGCCTGACCCATTAAGTGGTTCAGATGTTATACTATTTTTTTTACCATAAACTTTTCTAAATAGCCAACTTAAATTCTTTGGTAGAGTGAAAAATGGACTGATTTATACATTTTTATTACCATGGTCAACCCCAAATACTGATACCATACTTGGAATGTTAGTAGTCTCTACCTAAGAACACAGATGACAAATAAACTTTCTTTTTTTTTATTATTATTATTATTACTATTTTATTGGACAGAGAGAGACACAGCAAGAGAGGGAATAGCAGCAGGGGGAGTGGGAGAGGGAGAAGCAAGCTTCCCTCGGAGCAGGGAGCCCGATGGACCCCAATGCAGGGCTCCATCCCAGGACCGTGGGATCATGACCTGAGCCAAAGGCAGACACTTAACGACTGAGCCACCCAGGCGCCCCGACAAATAAACTTTCTTATTCCAACTCCAAATGATTGGGAATGAAGGCTAGTTTCCTGGAGTTCTATGTAGAGAAAGATGTTGAGGGTTAAGCAAAAGAAAAGTGGCATGTTCAACTTTTATGCCCATTAAGGAGAGGGACTCAACATTGATAAATATATTTGAGAAAAAGTTTTCAGCAATTTAAAAAGACAAGGATTTCTTTGCATGTGCCTTTCACAAATGTAAGTTTTATAAGTAGGTATATAATGTACAGTAATTCAATAAAGGACCTAGAAGTTGTTTAGTTCAGAGATACAAGAAAGTGGTAGAATTTCAGTAATTTTTTTTCCCCACCTATGTATAAGGAGACTCATCTCTAGGGATGAAACTTTGAGAAAAATGTCTGGAATTAGTGGGATTAGAGATTTTTTAAAAATTAACTGATTTATAATGAGAATTAAAAACCAAGTCATTTTGGGGTGCCTGGGTGGCTCAGTCAGTTGGACGTCTGACTCTTGGTTTTGGCTCAGGTTATAGTCTCCTGGTAGTGGGATTGAGCGCCCCAACATACACTTGTACTCTGAGATCAATGTGGAGCCTGCTTGTCCCTCTCCCTCCCCCTTTGTCGCTGCCTCCTCTCTCATAAATAAGGAATAAATAAAATCTTTAAAAAACTAAGTCATTTTGATGAGTAGCAATATCTAAGAGAGGGATCACAGCTTCAGATGCTCTAGGAGCTAGACACATAATTTAAATGTGTAAAAAAAAAAGTGTGTAAAGCTGGGGCACCTGGGTGCCTCAGTTGGCTAAGCATCTGCCTTTGGCTTGGGTCATGATCCTGATGTCCTGGGATCAAGCCCAACATCTGGCTCCCTGCTTAGCAGGGAATCTGCTTTTCTCTCTCCCTCTGCCCTTCCCCCTACTAGTGCTCTTGCTCTCTCTGTCAAATAAATAAATAGAATCTTGGGAAAAAAAAAAAATAGGGACGCCTGGGTGGCTCAGTCGGTTAAGTGTCTGCCTTCAGCTCAGGTCATGATCCCAGGGTCCTGGGATGGGGTTCCGCATCAGGCTCTCTGCTTGGCATAAAGTACAATATGTTAACTGTTTTTGCATTTGCAAAATATGTGCATATAATAGATCTCTGTTTTTTCCCAGTTTATTGAGATATGATTGACATATATCATTGTATAAGTTTAAGGTATACAGCATAATGGTTTGACTTACAGAAATTGTAAATTGTAAAATTGTCTCTCTGACAAATAAATAAATAAAATTTTAAAATAAATAAATGTGTAAAACAACATGGAATAATGGTACAGTGGTGAGCTGGAAAGTATATCTTCATTCATTGTTTTGTTTGTTTTTATCTATTTGACAGAGAGAGCGAGAGAGCACAAGCTGGGATAGAGACACAGGGAGAGGAAGAAGCAGGGAGCCCAATGTGGGGCTCGATCCCAGGAGGCAGACATTTAACTGACTGAGCCACCCAGATGCCCCTGTTTTGTTAGTTTTTAACAAAAGCTTCATGTATACCAAGCAAAGCATCACCAGCAAATCACTGAGTTATGAGCTCTGATCTGAAAGTATCTGAAATGTATCCTCTCTAAAGATTGGAAGAGGATTACTTAAGAGCATTGAGTGATAGAAAAAAATCATACTTGGTGATATCGTTTCACATACTTAGTTTCTATTTTGATTACTTATTCATTAACAATTCAGATATTTGAAGTGTGATTAAGTTATTGTGGGTTTTTTTTTTTTTTCCTAAACAAAAAAGTCCTTGTCGGAAGTATTTATAGTTGATATAATGTCTGGAAGAGAAGGAAGTGTGTTGAACTATAAAAGATGTAAGATTGGACCTGAGCTGATACCTGGGAATTCATTACACTATTCTTTCTTATTCTTTAATAAAATAGCTTAACGTTGGGGCGCCTGGGTGGCTCAGTCAGTTAAGCATCTGACTCTTGGTGTCAGCTCAGGTCATGGTCTCATGGGTTGTGGGATAGACCCCCAAGTGGGACTCCGCACTCAGTGGGGAGTCTACTTGAAGATTCTCTCCCTCTGCCCCTCCCCCCACTCACACTTCCTCCCTCTCTCTCTCTCAAATAAATCTTTAAAAAAGAAATAGCTTAACATTTGTATGTGAAATAGTGTGTTGAATTAGAAACTCAGGAATGCATATTGGTTGCTTTCATATAAACTTAATGATAGGATAAATATTCACTGTGTTTATCAATTGTATGCAGTGTAGGGAGCACTTTCTAAGATAACCATGTAAGGATACTTATGTCAATAGTAATATTTTACATGTTTGAGAAAGTCATGTAAGTTTTTAAATGTTGCTGTTGGAAAATTATTTATGATTAAAATTTTTAAAGCCAATTCAAAGAAATTATGTGATTTTTGAAAAAGTGAAAATCAGAAGCAGAGAGTATTTTACACTGAGAAATATTTTACACTGGCAAATAAAACAGTTATTAGTAAATGTTATTCATTGCTTATTCTGTGCCAGATACTGTGCTAGTTGCTTTATGTATACTCTCTCCTTTGCAAGTAACAAATCCTTATTATTCAATTAATTTAAACAAAGAATTTATTTTTTAAAAAATTTATTTATTTGAGAAAGAGAGAAAGTGAGTGGGGGGAGGGAGAGAGAGGGAGAGAGAGAGAATCTCAGGCAGACTCCCTACTGAGCACAGAGCCTGATATGGGGCTTGATCTCACAACCCTGAGATGTGACCTCAGCCGAAATCAAGAGTCGGACGCTTAACCAACTGAGCCACCCAGGCACCCCAAGAATTTATTTTTTAATAAGAAATTTGCAGGTAGATCAGTTTTAAGGTTGGTTAATTCAGCAGTCCACAATGTCCAAGGACTCATTCCTTCCATATCTCCATTATGCCATTCTTGAATTGTCTTCACGCTAGCTAGCCTCATGATTACAAAATGGCTGTAGTAGTTCCAGGTGTCACATCCAGATATGACAACTTTCAGCCTAAGAAGGGTTTTTCCCCCCCTCCTTATATCTCTTTAAAGAGGAAAAACAACCCATTCCTAGAAACCCCTCCCCAATAGGTCACCCCTCATGACTTATTTCCCCTCTCTAACCTAGGCAGTGGCAAATAGAAACAGGATTACCATGATTACTTAGATCAACAAAGATTTATTCCTACTGAGTTTAGGTCACACTCCCTGAACACAAAGCCTTATAGAGGAGTGTTTACTTAAATAAAATTGTGATTCTGTTTCAGAGGAAGGGGGAAATGATCTATTGCGATTATCATTCCTGTTTTTACAGTAGGGAAACTGAGGTAGAGAAAATTAGATAACTTGCCAAAATGACAGAGCTTTTAAGTGGTAGAACTAAGAATTGAGCCAGATCCCTTCCACTCACTCCTGACCCATACTCCTAATCACAGCATGTTTCAGCCTCCTTATGGAGACTATAAAAACTTGCAGAGGGCTTGGTGGTGGCGATAGTGGACCTACAGATGTTGACATAGCTTTCCTATCCCTCCACTTCCCATGAAAACCATTGAGGTAACCACATGAGTTTAGACCTCCAAATAAAACTAGGGGAATTTAAGGAGAAGGTATAAAATATGGTTTCTACTTTCAGGAAGCTTATAATTTAATTATTTTTACAAAATAAGCAAAAAGAAAACAGCAGATGGCATTATGGAAGACATAATTGATCATAACTGTGAAACCAGTGCCAGGGGACTTCTTGAAAGTATGCTTGATTTGGGGAAGGTTTCATGAAGTAAACATTTGAAAGCCACATTTTAAAGGAAAAGGCAACCTAATGAACCAATAAAAATATGTGTCAGGGAAAAGATTCAAAAGAAACTACAGTCAATGGTTTGTCTTCCAGGATGCCCTGAATGACTCTTGCATCCCATTGGGCTTTTCTATTTTTTTCTCTGGTGTTTGTTTCAAGTTTTTTATTACATGAGATGATTCTAATCACACGTATAGACATTTCCCTATTAAACACTCACTACGTGAGAGTGCTCCTATATTTATTTATTTTATGTCTGTTCTCTTTAGGTCAGATGTCCTGTAATCCTTCCTTTGGTGGCATTGGCAAGGGGCATTTAATGAGGGAAGTTGATGCCTTGGATGGCCTGTGTTCTCGAATCTGTGACCAGTCTGGTGTACATTACAAAGTATTAAACCGGCGTAAGGGACCGGCTGTTTGGGGTCTGAGAGCTCAGATTGATAGGAAACTCTATAAGCAGAACATGCAGGTAAGGGTGGGGCTTGAAAACAGGAGAGACTGTCGTGATTATTTAACTGTTAGGTTTCAACCTGTGTTCTTTTTTGGCAGAAAGAAATCCTAAACACACCGCTGCTTGCTGTTCAGGAGGGAGCGGTAGAAGACCTTATTCTTAAAGAACCAGAGCCTGAGCACACTGGGAAATGCCGTGTCAGCGGTGTGGTTTTAGGTGTGTACTGCTTGCAGTTGATAATCACAGTATCAAACTCTGTGTGAAAAATTAATTTTAGAGCAGAACGTGGAGATGTTTTGCTTATTCTAGGAAATTGTTTTCTCTTCATGGAAAAGGAAGACTGCATAAAAAATTGTTTTGCTTCTTTCATCTTCATGAAGCTCCATCAAATTCTGGGCTCATTTATACCATCTTAGTATAGTACTTTATAGCCTGCATAAATGTGTTTTTCTCCTGATCCTTCTGTTGTAATTTTTATTTTTCTTAGTCCTGACTTTAAGTTTTTTAATTTATATTATACAATGTTATATATTTTTTATTTAAAGGAGTTATGGATTAATTTTTAGAGAGGGGGAGGGGCAGAGCGAGAGGAAGAGAAAGAATTTTAAGCAGGCTTCATGCCCAGGGCAGAGCCCGATGTGGGGCTTGATCTCATGACCCTGAGTTCATGACCTAAGCCGGAATCAAGAGTCAGACACTTAACCAGCTGAGCTACCCAAGCACCCCATGAATTAATTTTTTAATCAAAATAATGCATGCATATAATTTTTACAAAAATCAAATAGAATTTAAGAGTTTGTATGAAAAAGTTATCTCTGTTACCTCCTTAACCATTTCAGTTTCACTTCTGGTATGTACTTAACATATTTCTAAATAATATGCTCGTATTTGTACTCCCTAAATTATCAGTATTAGACATTATATATTAATTTTTTATAGTAGCTCTCTTTAATCCCCTACTTTCCTTCTCTCCTTCTAATGTAATTATACTATAAATTTTGACTGATAGTATTTATATGATTATATTGTGATTAAATATTGTTCACTGCACATCCAAGTAGTGTATTATGTTTGTTTCCTTTCATATACCTCTTTACTTTGCCTGGGGTTAATATTTGCTTTATTTTTTATTTGCTTATTTTACTTATGGATTTGTTCAGCTTTTTCCTTAGGAGAAAAAAAAACAACTATCATTTTCTCAGTAGTCAAGTAATCTGTCAATTCTGTTTTTTCTTTGCTGCTTCCCTCCCAGAGACATCAACTTCCTCAGCCCCCTCACAGTCCATCTGCTATAATCAGGACAGTTGCTCTCTAGGCCTTCCTTTTGAGCCTTCCTTTTACTACTTTGCTGTGTTACATCATCCCATGTTTCTTGAGACTTCTGTTTCTTTCTTACTGCCTCATTTTGCTGGATCACATCTTCCAGTAGCTTCCTAAGAAAAGAGGCAAGGAAGGTAGGGTTTTTTTGTGTTTAAGCATATCTGAAACTCTCCTTAGACTTGACTTCTTAATTTGTCTGAGAATAGAATTTTAGTTAAAATTTTTTTTTGAGAATTTTGACAGTCTTGTTGCATTATCTTTTAGGTTCCAGTTTTGCTATTAAAAAGCTCATTGCATATTTGGGGCACCTGACTGGCTCAGTTGGAGCATGCGATTCTTGATCTTGGGGTTGTGAGTTTGAGCCCTATATTGGATATAGAGCTTGCTTAAAAATAAAATCTTTAGGGGTTTCTGGGTGGCTCAGATGGTTAAGCGTCTGCCTTTGGCTTGGGTCATGATCCCTGGGTCCTGGGATCAAGCCCCACATCAGGCTCCCTGCTTGGTGAGGAGCCAGCTTCTCCCTCTCCTTCTGCTGCTCCCTCTGCTTGTGCTCTCTCACTCTCTCTGTCTAGAATAAATAGATAAAATCTTTTTTTCTTATTTTAAAGATTTTATTTATTTATTTGACAGAGATAGAGACAGCCAGCGAGAGAGGGAACACAAGCAGGGGGAGTGGGAGAGGAAGAAGCAGGCTCCCAGCAGAGGAGCTTGATGTGGGGCTTGATCCCAGAACACCGGGATCACACCCTGAGCCGAAGGCAGATGCTTAACGACTGAGCCACCCAGGTGCCCTTAAAATAAAATCTTTAAACAAAACAGATGAACATATGTGGTGGGGGAAGGAGAGAGGAAAACAAACCACAAGAAACTCTCTTTTTTTTTTTTTTTTTTTTTTTATTCATGTGACAGAGAGACAGCCAGCAAGAGAGGGAACACAGCAGGGGAGTGGGAGAGGAAGAAGCAGGCTCCCAGCCGAGGAGCCTAATGTGGGACTCGATCCCAGAACGCTGGGATCATGCCCTGAGCCGAAGGCAGACGCTTAACGACTGTGCTACCCAGGCGCCCCAAGAAACTCTTTTTTTTTTTTTTTAAAGGTTATTTATTTATTTATTTGACAGAGACAGAGTCAGCCAGCGAGAGAGGGAACACAGTGTGGGAGTGGGAGAGGAAGAAGCAGGCTCATAGCAGAGGAGCCTGATGTGGGGCTCGATCCCACAAAGCCGGGATCACGCCCTGAGCCGAAGGCAGATGCTTAACCGCTGTGCCACCCAGGCGCCCCAAGAAACTCTT
Organism: Ursus maritimus; assembly: GCF_017311325.1. Lineage (NCBI taxonomy): Eukaryota > Metazoa > Chordata > Mammalia > Carnivora > Ursidae > Ursus > Ursus maritimus. The sequence goes on from NW_024425452.1 coordinate 25,830,047, forward strand.
AGCCATAGAGTACAAACTGAGGGTTGGATGGAGGGAGGTCAGTGGGGGATGGGCGAGATAGGTGATGGGTATTAAAGAGGACACTTGTGATGAGCACAGTGTTGTATGCAAGTGATGAATCACTGACTCCTGAAACCAGTATTGCACTGTATATTAGCTAACTAAAATTACGTTAAAAAAATTTTTTTAAGTCAGTATGGACTAGAATCAAAAATAAAATCTTTAAAAAAGAAAAAAACTTGGGGTGCTTGTGTGGCGCAGTTGGTTAAATGTCTCACTCTTGATCTCAGCTCAGGCCTTGTTCTCAGGGTTGTGAGTTCAAGCCCCACACTAGGGGGCTTCAGTGGAGCCTACTAAAAAACAAACACAAAAACCAACAATTAAAAAAAGCTCAATGTATATTTATATATTTTTTGTATATGAAAGGTTTTTTCCTTTCTAAAAGCTGGGATCTTGTATTTGTCTTTGGTCTTCTGAAATTTTGAAGTAGTGTCCCTTAGTCTGCTCTTTGTTCATTCATTATGGTGGGATACTAAGTGTTCCCTTTTAATCTGGAAATCTGTCCTTGATCTGTATATTTTCTTCTATTATTTCTCCATGCTTTCTTTCTGTAACTCCTATCCCTTTCTGGATTGGTCTTCTGGGCTTCGTCTATTTTTATTTTTGTCATTTTGACCTATTTTCTTAGACAACTTCCTTAAATTTATTGTCCAAATCCTTGTAATGAATTTTTTAAATTTCACCATATTTTCATTTATAATTTCATTTCTGATTGTTTCTTAGCATCTTGTTTTGGTTTCTGAATTTAATATCTTCTTTAATCCATAAAAGGATTTTAATTGTCGATTTTTGAAGGTTCCTTTGATCTATGTGTTATTTTCTCCAGATTCTTTATCCTGTTTATTTGGCTGCTTATTTTCATGTACCTGGCCTTCCTCAAGTGTCTAGGGAACTTTGGCTGTCAGATTTTTATTTTTATTTATTTTTTTAAAGATTCATTTATTTATTTTAGAGAGAAAGAGAGAGCACAAGTGGGAGGGGAGGAGGGAGAGGGAGAGAGAATCTCAAGCAGACTCAACACTGAGCACAGAGTCTGACGCGGGGCTTGATCTCGGGACCCTTAGATCACATCCTGAGCCGAAACCAAGAGTCAGATGCTTAACCGACTACCACCCAGGAGCCCCTAGGCTGTCAGATTTTTAAATGAGGCAGTAAAACACTGGAAGATTCATGTGTGTACAGTTAAATTTTATTTCTCGCCCTACTCTATAATAATCTGGTGATTAGGTGTTGGACTGGCCTTTTTGTTGGTGAGCTACCAAACATTGATGACTGATTCGGTAAAATAATCAGTCTTCTGCCAAGAGGGCTAATATGGCTACCTGCTGGCATTCTGGGAACAAAATGGTGAGAGGGCTGGGATAGAGAGTCTCATCATTTAAAATACAGTTTTTGACTTAATTCCCCTGTTTTGAACGTAATTTTTATTATCGATTTATTAATTTTTTTGAATGGGGAATACATATACATAGTAAACAGTTTAAAGGAGACAAAAGAATGTGGAGTGAAAAGGTGGTGTCTTTCTCATCTTGTCCCCCAGCCAATCAGTTTTCTTCCTCAGGAGCATTTCTAGTTTCTTGTGTAGTCTCTCCATCTGGATATGTATATATCTTCATGCATACAGATATATATGTATTTTATCACATAGCAATAGCATATTATCCACACTGTTCCGTACTGTTGTTTTTTTAACCACTTAATCTGTGTCTTTGCTTTTGGGAGCTATTTCTTTTTTTAAGTTTGTGTTTTTGTTCTGGTGATTACTTTAGTAACTGAGTTTATATAATGTGCTTAATCTTCTCTTTCTCCTGTCAGTGTTTACTGGCTTTCCTCTCTGAATAGTTACTAAATTAGTTTTATTTTCATTTCCTTTTCTCTCCCCTTCCTCCTTTCCTCTACAGACTAAATGATTATATTTTTATTAGTGAAGACCTTTATACCTCTAATTTGTTTATACTTCTGTTACTTAATTTAGTAACTTTAAATGCTATTTTTTGGGGTGCGGCTCAGTTGGTTAAGGGACTGCCTTCAGCTCGGGTCATGATCCCAGGGGTCCTGGGATCGAGCCCTGCATCAGGCTCCCTGCTCAGCGGGGAGCCTGCTTCTCCCTCTTCCTGCTGCTCCCCCTGCTTGTGCTCTCTTCCTCTCTCTGTCAAATAAATAAATAAAATCTTTAAAAAAATGTTTTAATGCTATTTTTTGACTTTGTTTATATTTTATAGGCACAATTTTTATTGTGACAAAATATAATACCATAAAATTTGCTATTTTTGCCGTTTTTAAGTGTACAGTTCAGTACCATTAAGTACATTCACAATGTTGTACAACTGTTACCACCGCCCATTTCCAGAACTACTTCATCATCCTAAACTGAAACTGTACCCACTAGACAGTAACTCCCCATTACCCAAAGAATAAGCTTAACATTTTCCTGTGAGATAGGTCTGTCTACACACAAAACCTTTATATATAGCTTTAACTATTTCTCTCGTTTTCAGCCCCAACCTTTGTTCCTACGTTCTTTAGTTCTCATTCTCAGTTCTCCAGTGCAAGCTTTGCAGAGCAAATTATTTCATTCTCATTGGTACATTCTCCTCAGATTCCTGAGTTATAGCCTTCTCCCCTCTGCTGGATCAGTTATTGCTCTTCCACCTTTTTTTGCCCCTTTATTTCATTTTCTTGGAGTTTTAGGAGGGGGAAGACATCATGTGAGGTAGTCTGTCATATTTAACCAGGAGTCTAAAATTAATTTTAAAAATTAACTTTTCAACACACTAACATGATCTTAGGAACATGTGAATTAGTTTTTATATGTTATTATGTTCTCCCAGCTGTCTCGGATTCTTGGTATTAATAACATTCAGCCCTCTTACTCATTTAAAATTCTTTCTCAAATTTCTAAAGACAAATTTTCTCTGTAGTTCTAATGTAAAATAGCCACATTTCAATTAGATCCATGGTAACAGGTCCCAATGTTACTCTTTCTTATCCTTTAGCGGATGGAAGCACAGTACATGCAGAGAGTGTGGTTCTAACTACCGGGACGTTCCTGAGAGGCGTGATTGTAATTGGATTGGAGACGCATCCGGCGGGGCGTTTAGGTGATCAGCCTTCCATAGGGTTAGCTCAGACTCTGGAGAAGTTGGGGTTTGTGGTGGGAAGATTGAAGACTGGGACTCCACCCCGAATTGCCAAAGAGTCGGTTAATTTCAGCATTCTAAAGAAGCAGACGCCAGATAATCCATCCATACCATTCAGTTTTATCAATGAGACAGTGTGGATTAAGGTAAGATAATTTATGAAAATTTAACTTTACAGTTGCCGGTGGCTATTCACAGCAGAACATAACCTAACCTTCCCTCCATCCCCCTCTTCCTCCCTTTCTTCTTTCTCTCTTCTTCCCTTCCTCCCTTCATTCCTTCACTTAGGGTACAAAAGAGTGATCTTTAAAAGGATTAGCTAATTTGGCTAATTGGGTGTTTCCCATAAGTTCTTTAAGTTTCATTACTTCAATAATTTTGCCAGTTTAAACTTTTTTGAAACAATTTCAGACTTACATAAAGATTGCAAGACCATTAAAACAAACTCTTGTAAACCACTGAAATTCACCCACTGTTAATATTTTACCATATTTATCTTTACATATAGAAATACAGAGATATATGTTTATATTTATCTATAAAACAGTAATAAAGACATTTATCCTTATTCTTTTCTTTTTCCAGAACATTTGAGAGTAAGTTGTAGAGATCATGACCCTTTATTTCTAAATACTTGAGTATGGATTTCAACTAAGCACAGAGACACGCTCTTATATAACCTCATTGCAGTAATGAAATTTGGGGAATTTAACATTGATACAGTGCTGTTATCTAATATAAATATAGTTCATGGTCAGATTTTGCTGATTGTCCCAATATTGTTCTTTATAGCAACTTTTTTTTTCCCCCCAATCCAGGAAAAAATATAGTGTTTAATTGTCATTTCTCTTTCATCTGGAACAGTTCCTCAGTCTTTCATGACACTGGTATTTTTGAAGAGTACAGGCTACTTTTGCCTACGTTTGAAATTATAAAAAAAGGTATATTGTGTGTTTAAAATTGAGGACTAATAATTGACGGTCCTAGTTTCTGGTGAGTGCTATCTTGATAAGTGGCTCCAGATATTCTGCTATCTTGAGCAAGTCACTTTTATATTTTTGCATTGGTAAAATGTAAATTGTGATGCTACTTTCTTAGTGTGTATATTTTTAAACTGTTCATTATAAAATTTCAAGTTTATGGAAAGTAGAAAAAAATAGCATAATGAATCTCTGTGTCCATCACCCAGCTTCAACAAGTAACATTTTCTGGCGTTTCTGTTTAATCTTTTCTTAACACTTTCTTCTTGTGAAGTTTTTTGTTTGTTTGTTTTTAAGGTTTTATTTATTTATTTGTCAGAGAGAGAGAGAGTGAGCACAAGCAGGGGGAGAAGCAGGCTCCCCACTGAGCAAGGAGCCCAGTGGGGTATTCGATCCCAGGATCCTGGCATCATGACCTAAGCTGAAGGCAGACACTCAACCCACTGAGCCACCCAGGCATCCCGACTTCTTGTGAAGTTTTAAAGCTACAGTCCCAAATATCACATCATTTCACTTGTAAATACTTTGGTATATGTCTTTAACAGATGAGAACTTTGTAAAAAACCAACCACAATATCATTATCACACCCAGAATATAAGGACCAGATAAGGACCATACATTGAGTTGGATGATATGCCTTATAACAACAGTTCCCCTCCTTTTTTTTTTTTTTTTTACATATGTGGAAGAAACTGAGCCATCTGTTGTCTAGAATTTCCCACATTCTAGATTTCTCTGATTTCTTCCTTTTGGTGCCTTAAATATTTTCTTCCATTTTCTATATCTTATGTAAATTGGTAGATCTAGAGGCTCGTTTTTTTGTTTTTGCTTTAGTTTATTTATTTATTTGAGAGAGAGAGAGCACAAATAGGGGGAGAGGGAGAGGGAGAAGCAGACTCCCTGCTGAACTGGNNTCCTCAAGTGGGGCTCGATCCCAGGACCTGGAGATCATGACTTGAGCCGAAGGCAGATGCTTAATGATCTGAGCCACCCAGGCGCCCCTAGAGGCTTGTTTAAATTTAGGTTCATCTTTTGGGTTGTTTTTGACAAGAATACTTCATTAGTAGTACTCAGCATTAGGCATCAGTTTAATGTCTAGAAAATAAGTGCATATCATGTGTGTAATTTATTTGAGTAAAAGGCAAACTAGTAAAGAAGCAAACATTGTTATAAGTAGTTCCTATATTTTAGCCAGAAGATCAGCTGCCATGTTACTTGACTCACACCAACCCTCGAGTGGATGAGATTGTCCTTGAGAACCTTCACCTTAATAGTCACGTTAAGGAAACTACAAGAGGACCCCGGTAAGGACAAAACATTACTTTAAGGAATGCTGTCAACCCTATTTTGTTTGCTTCATTAAATTTTTAAATTTCATTGTCCTATTCTAGATACTGTCCATCCATTGAATCAAAGGTTTTGCGTTTTCCAAACCGTCTACATCAGGTTTGGCTGGAACCTGAAGGAATGGATTCTGACCTCATCTACCCCCAAGGGTTATCTGTGACACTACCAGCTGAATTACAAGAGAAAATGATCACATGCATCAAAGGCTTGGAGAAAGCCAAAATGATTCAGCCAGGTAAAGAGAACCACAGCTGCCCTTCCATATGAGCTCACCACTGCTTTAGCAGACAGTTGAGGAGGTCTTAGCTACGGTCATAGTTGCCTAGAGGCTCAGAAGACAAAGCCCAACATCTATGCATTTAAAATATTCTTTGTTTTTCAAGAGCATTTAACGATAAGCTTTGCATCTCTGCTTTGAGACAAATCCAGCTCTGTTTTTACGTATTTTGTATCATTTATTTTTTGGTCAGGCTATGGTGTTCAATATGATTACCTAGACCCCCGTCAGATCACTCCTTCTCTTGAGACTCATTTGGTGCAGCGGCTCTTCTTTGCTGGACAGATAAATGGCACTACTGGTTATGAGGAAGCTGCAGCTCAAGTAAGCGGTTGCTCGAATGTTACTGTAAACAGAAAAGGACTATTTAACTGGTGTTCCTCCTTTTAATTTCTGTTGTGATAACTATACAGATGTTAGATACAACTCATAAATTGTAATAGAAGACTTATTTCTGTTTCAGAGTATACAGGGATGGCTACGATATACAATAGAATTTAAAAAACACTTGGGGGTTATGTTTTTTTTTTTTTTAATATTGTTATTTGCACGTAGTTGACACACAGTGCTACATTAGTTTCAAGTGTACAACTGAGCGATTTGACATATATATATTTTATACATTATGCTGTGTTCACCACAGATGTGGCTACCATCCGCCCCATTACATCCCTATTACAGTATCATTGGCGGTATTTCTTATGCTGCGCTAAACACTTGTGGTTTTCTCTTTTCTGAGCTCCTAGGTCTATCATATTTGATTAGATTTACTGTATTTTGAAATTTTTTAAAGATTTTATTTTTAAGTAATCTCTACACCCAACGTGGGGCTCACACTTAATAACCCCAAGATCAAGAGTTGCATGCTCTACTGATGAGCCAGCCAGGTGCCCCTGAAATTTTTTGAAAAAGAAAATTTAGTTCTTTCAACATAACTTTATTGCAAATTATCATATTCCTTTTAAGTGAGAAGTTATGTTATTTTTACTTGTAAGTGAGAAAAGGCTAGAAGAGTTTTATGGGTGGATTTTAAAGAATATGTTAGCCCACTTAGAGCTTATCAGGAATGTTAAATATTTTTGAAAACAATGAAACATAGCATGCTAAAGTGGCACATTACCTGTATTCTGTTTTCAAATATGTATCACATTTTCTCTGTTCTCTCTCTTCTGGGCAGTGCCTGCTTTCTTACTACCCAATGAGGCTTTTCCCAGGTAGTGTTCTGAGTAGGGTAGCTCTTCGTTCAGTTCATAATGGCCTTTTAAACATTTCGGTCCTCTCGTAGGGTGTAATAGCTGGAATCAATGCAAGTCTTCGGGTCAAACGCAAGCCTCCTTTTGTCGTCAGCCGAACAGAAGGCTACATAGGAGTCTTGATTGATGACCTCACCACGCTGGGTACCAACGAACCATACCGCATGTTTACAAGCCGAGCAGAGTTCCGTCTGTCACTGCGCCCTGATAATGCCGACAGCAGGCTCACCTTCCGAGGTAGCCCTTCACTGAGTCCTCAGCCAGGTTTATTCTTCTTTAAAACCTCTCTCACTATATTCTTTCCCCCCTCTTCTAGGGTATAAGGAAGTTGGCTGTGTGTCCCAACAACGATATGAAAGAGCTTCTTGGATGAAGTCTTCTTTGGAAGAAGGCATTTCTGTGCTAAAATCCATTGAGTTTTCAAGTTCTAAATGGAAAAAGTTAATTCCAGAGGCTTCTATAAGTATTGGTAAAAGTCTGCCTCTCAGGTATGCACTTTTAATATAGACTTTTCTCACTTTTTACAGAAAAGTGAGATTGTATCAGAGAGACATTACTTCTGGATTCCCCTTTTAACTTATTTTTTATTTTTTTGGATCCCCTATTTTAAATGAATTTAGCTTACTTTTGGCTTTTTTTCAAAATCCTTTAGATGTAACTCATCTCTTTATTATGATTCTAAATTATTATTTTTATTTTTTAAAAAAATATTTCTGAGGCTCCCATTGAGTTCTTCTGGCTTTCCGAAGATTTAGAGGGTACAAACCCAGAAATACTGTTAATCTGCCTTCTTTTATAAGTGTGGAATAATTGGAAGCCTCTCTTTTTTTAAACGTATTTATTTATTTATTTTAGAAAGAGTGCACACGTGTGAGGGTGGGGAGGGGCAAAGGAAGCGAATCTCAAGCAGACTCTGCACTGAGCGTGGAGCCCAATGCAGGGCTCAGTTTCACAACCCTGAGATCATGACCTGAGCCTAAATGAAGAGTGGGACACCCAACCGACTGAGACACCCAGGCACCCAAAAAACCTCTTTGGTTAGACACAGTATTTTAAATTCTGTGGACTTACTGGCAGAGTTCCTTGCTACATGTTAGGGGTATTTTTTTGTCCTTGCTTTTATCATTCTGGTTATATGGACTCTGAATCTAAAGCACATTAATATAGAGCTTTTGCTTCATAGATACGTTCTTAAGGACATTGCATAGTTCAAAATCTGCATATCTCACCACTCATTCTTCCTGTTTAAGAAAATGTAAGCTAATTCAGGTGGGGAGGTGCCCAGAAGGATAAATATAAAATCATTGTAGCTTAGAAGCGAGTATGGTGGGGGCGCCTGGGTGGTGCAGTCGTTGGGCGTCTGCCTTCGGCTCAGGGCGTGATCCCGGCATTATGGGATTGAGCCCCACATCAGGCTCCTCCGCTATGAGCCTGCTTCTTCCTCTCCCACTCCCCCTGCTTGTGTTCCCTCTCTCGCTGGCTGTCTCTATCTCTGTCAAATAAATAAATAAAGTCTTAAAAAAAAAAAAAAAGCGAGTATGGTGGCACTGATCTTGCAGCTATGTCTCCAATATATTTTTCTTTTATATTTTTCCTTTTTTTTTTTTTAAACCCTGTTTTCCTTGTGAGGGATTTTGTGGACTTAAAGGTGTACCCGTTTTAATGCTGCTTTTTATTATCGCTAATCTTCGAATGTTCTCTCCTTGATTAACAGCCTGGCATAATGAGTCCTTGTTTGACTTTCATCTCATCATGGTGTCTTATCATTTCTATTCCCAAGTTTTCATTTTCATAGGAATTTCCCAAAGCACTGACACTACTGTTAGAGGATATTAAGCAGATCTTTAATTATAGTAACAGTAAGTGTTAAAGAACCTGCATTGTAGTCACCCAAACCAAGAACTCTTATTCACAGGAGTGACAGCCTGATTGACAAATGAGGCCAGTGGATATATTTACCAGCTAAGTGGCACTGGGAGGTGGCAGTAGTATATAGCTTATAATCTACTCAGTATTCCTGGTGTTTGTTTAAATTTAGGGAAGTTCACATTATTTCAGACCCTGTGCAAAGAATTTATAACATCATGCTTTGTTTTGACAAATATTGTACTATTTCAAATTTATATAACTAGAATTTGCATTAAATGTGACTAATATGTATTGAGGTAACATTGCCAGCGGAGTAAGTGATTATTTTTAATACAGTTTAAAATGCTAGGGGTGCCTGGGTAGCTCAGTCAGTTAAGTGTCTGCGTTCAGCTCAGGTCATGATCCCCAGGTCCTGGGATCAAGCCCCGCATCGGGCTCCCACTCAGTGAGGAGCCTGCTTCTTCTTCTCCCTCTGCCTGCTGCTCCCCTACTTGTAATCTCTCTCTCCTTCTGTCAAATAAATAAATCTTTAAAAATATAAAATAAAGTAAAATAAAATAAAATGCTAATCGATGAATAAAAATGTGAATGAAAAGGCTAGCAGTTTTACATTTTTACCAAACTAATCCCAAGAGTAGCCATTTTATTAAAGTGATTTTAAAAATAATAATTTAGCCAAGTGCTTTTTTAAAAAAAATTCAGGTATCTTTCCCTTCGGGAGAAACCAGGGTCCCAGTCACCATATTTGATTTCAGCAGAGTATTTACAGTCTAGCATTCAGTCTCCCTAAATGAACTCACTTTATCAATGCCTAGATATATATAGCTAGAAAGATAGAAAATTGGTCAAAATACATTTATTGCATTTACTGTATACATGCCAGGCTCTGTGCTAAGCACTCACAAGTTGAACCAGACTTTGAACAGGCATTTTAACAGAAGAGATACGTAAGTAACTGCATACACATTTCCTGTCAGGATTATAGGGAAGTACGCTGATGTGTTAGATTTTTCTCTTGTGTTCTGTTGAGGTATGCTAACTTGTCCTCTCTGTGCGAGAGCTCTGAACTCTGAGGCTTAGGCTTGATTCAAAGCAAGTCTTGAAGTTTGGATTTGAGAACAGTTCCAAGGCTTATAAACAAATTTTTTTTTTTAATTTTATTTATTTGACAGAGAAAGAGAGACAGCCAGCGAAAGAGGGAACATAGGCGGGGGTAGGGGGTGGAGAGGAAGAAGCAGGCTCCCAGCGGAGGAGCCTGATGTGGGGCTCGATCCTCGATCCCAGGACTCCGGGATCACGCCCTGAGCCGAAGGCAGACGCCCAACGAGTGAGCCATCCAGGCGCCCCATAAACAAATTATTTAAAAAAATTTTTTAAGTTGGGGGATGCCTGGGTGGCTCAGTTGGTTAAGCGTCTGCCTTCAGCTCAGGATGTGATCCCAGGGTCCTGGGATCAAGTCCCTCATTGGGCTTCTTGCTCAGCAGAGAGTTTGCTTCTCCCTCTCCCCACCCCCGCTCTGCTGTCTCTCTCTCTCTCTCTCTCAAATAAGATCTTAAAAAAATTTTTTTTTCTTTTAAGTTGGATGGTCAAGGGCTTTTCTTTGAGGTCGTCACCATCCTGCTAGATTCCAAGATAACATTTTTTTTGATTAGTCATTAGGTGTGTTCCAGTATGTTCTGTAGTTTATTTCTTTTTTAAGATTTTATTTATTTGAGAGAGAGAGAGTGCTCACGCACGAGCCAGGGGAAGGGCAAAGAAGCAGACTCCCTGCTGGGCAGGGAGCCCAACGCGAGACTCTATCCCAGGACCCCGAGATCATGACCTGAGCCAAAGGCAGACACTTAACCAACTGAGCCACCCAGGCGCCCTGTTCTGTAGTTGAAAAGACAACCCAGGGGCGCCTGGGTGGCACAGCGGTTAAGCGTCTGCCTTTGGCTCAGGGCGTGATCCCGGCGTTATGGGATCGAGCCCCACATCGGGCTCCTCCGCTGGGAGCCTGCTTCTTCCTCTCCCACTCCCCCTGCTTGTGTTCCCTCTCTCGCTGGCTGTCTCTATCTCTGTCAAATAAATAAAATCTTTAAAAAAAAAAAAGAAAGAAAGAAAAGACAACCCAGCCATTTCCCTTTTGGAGCTTAGGGAAGGTTTCATTGTGGCTTATGAGATCAGGCCTCTGTAGTTAGTTGACCTAATCTGTCTCTTGAAGAACAGCAAAACTGCCCAGAATTTCTGGACATTCCTAGAGCAGGCGGTCTGAGGAAGTAATGAGTCAAGTATTTGCAAAGGGTGATAATGCATGATTGGTAATAAACAGTAAAGAAGGTTGGTTGGGAGGTCTGGGAAGACTTGGCAACCCTGGATGGACAGATCTGACTTTCTGTTGACTTGATAATTAATTTAGTTGATTTTGGGTGGACAGAATTTATCAAAAATGTAATCTATTAGAGGGAAAGATCAAAATTAGTAAATAGAAGTAAAACAAATTAAGGCAGTAAATATGGGGAAATTATACAGATCAGTGAGTCTTGTGAGAACCAAACAAAATGAGAAGGAAACTGCAGGGTATTTTGCAGTCTTGGGACCCCAGGAATGAGGTGAGCCAAGGGCAGTACCATAGTTCAACTAAGTAGAACCAAGGTCTTGGCAACAATGGAACTCATTATGTTCCACATTTAGTTACCCTGGCAATAACCTTTTGAATGAATTATAACCAAAAAAGTCACATGTAAATGAAGTCAGTAATAATTTACAGAGCAGCAACTGGTCTGGTCCAGTTCACCTTAGGGGGTGGGGGTAGCTGATATCAAGAAGGAATCTGAGATCACTATGAAAGGGATTAAACTGGCCAAAGGAGCACCAGAACTTCTGGAGATGAAACATACCCGAAGTTTCTCTCTCTAGTTGGATCTTAACAAGTGTCAGTGAGTCAAGTTATTGCAAATCTCACCTTATCTACCTGTCAGCATTTATACTGGGACATGTTCTCTTGGTGAGCCATGTAAGTTGCAATTTTAGCAATTGTCTCTACTAGCTGCGTGTGTTGATTGCTCTCCTCTCCCCTTGCTTTGGCTCAGGAGGCCTTAGCCTAACCAGAGTAGTGGAAGTAGAACTGAGAATTAGCTGCCTGGAGTTCCCAATCAGTAAAAATTGAAATGTAGATTATACTAAATTAGAAAATATCCGACTGGAAGAATACTTAGGAACCCTTGACCACCATTTTCATCAGTTTGTTTTACAGAGACTTAAAACATACAGGGAGGGGCCTCTTGTTTTTACTTGGGGAGTTCTGCAAAAGCAAGAAAGAGATATTCAGCTGCTTTCAAGCATGCAGGGGATGACTCCTTCACAGGACATGGGACCTAACATGATTTAGATGTAAATTCTTAGGTAATTCAAGCCCTTGTTATCATAGGATATTTTATCCTTACAAGAAAGGGAGGACAAAAGGATTACAGTAATGCAACTTTTACCAACAACTTATTTCTCATGATAAAGGAAAGGAGTTGGGGAGAATTACAAATTAGTCTTATTGAGGTTCTGTGTTGCAAATCTGCATTTGCTGACTGTGCTTGGAAACAATTTGGAGTATATCTTTTGATATTAGTATTAATTGAGATTTGGCATTATTTCCAAGGAATCTTGTTCTTAATCTGGCTTGTATGATATAGACCCCTATATTTTGTTTTGGGTTTTTGTTTGTTTTTACCCCTACACTAATGAAACTTTGGTGTATTTGCAGAGCTCTAGATGTTCTGAAGTATGAAGAAGTTGACATGAAGTTGTTAGCCAAGGCTGTTCCAGAGCCCTTGAAGAAGTACATTAAATGTAGAGAGCTAGCTGAAAGACTGAAAATAGAAGGTAGAAAATAATTTTTTATTTAACATGCCTATACGTTCTCTTATTTGTGCAAATTATGAATGGACAGCAGATTCATTAAGAAAGAGCTCTGCGTTAAGAGAAGCCATTATTAACGTAGAACCAGCATAATCTTAGGCTCTGTGCTATTTGGAGTGGGGTTCCCAGGCTAGCAGCATTGCAACACATGGGAGCTTGTTAGAAATACAGAATCTCAGTCTACCTCAGACCCACTGAGTAAGCATCTGCATTTTAACAAGATCCCTAGGTAATTTGTGAGCACATTTCAAGTTTGGGAAATGCTATAAGGTTTACCAAAAATAACCCCAAAAACCAAAAAAACACAAAACACGAAACTTTTTTTTCCCTTAAACTTCCTTTTACATTTTCCCCATCTGATGTTCTAACGATGAGAAAAATAATACTGTCTTTGGCTTTAACAATATACTGGAATACTCTGCCATTAAAATACTTTGTATCAGGCAAATCAGAGCCTGCCCTGTACATTTTAACATATATTGTGCTCTCATATTCTCGGTAAGTGTACTGACCATCAAAGCTACAGATGACTTTGTACTTGTACTCTATTCTTTTAAGTTTTTCATTATGAAAAATTTCAGACATAAAAATACTGAAAATAATATCAGCTTCTGCATTTTGATAGATGTTTTTTCCTGGGGTGGCAAATTATGTGGAGAAAAAGGCAGGGAACAGAAAGAGCTGGGGAGAAGGGTAGGAAAAGTTGGATAATGATGTACTGTTCAAACAGGAAAGGACTTTAAATTCCTTGGAGACCAGCCAAAGTGGTAAGAATGCTGTATTCCTTCTAGCAATGGCATTTTCTTTCAGTTCCAGAGAGATCTATCACTTTGCTATGCTTTGGCTGTACATATAGGATGACCCAAGTGCTACCTATCATCCCACCATGCAAGTTAACAGAAGTCTAGAAACAAAGGGAAACTTCACCAAAACTAGAATCATTATTCCAAATGACCAGACACTATACACATACTAATGTATGAGAAATAATGTTGACAGGGATACCCGGGTGGCTCAGTCAGTTAAATGTCTACCTTTGGCTCAGGTCATGATCCCAGGATCCTGGGATTGAGTTCCTCATCAGGCTCCTTGCTCAGTGGGGAGCCTGCTTCTCCCTCTGCTAGCTTCTCCCGCTGCTACTCGCTCTATCTCTCTCTGACAAATAAATAAAATCTTAGAAAGAAAGAAAGAAAGAAAGAAAGAAAGAAAGAAAGAAAGAAAGAAAGAAAGAAAGAAAGAAAGATGACCTTTTATTTCAACATCATGATTTCTCTATTGAGTAAAAATTACTTATTGAACATTCAGGCTGTTATCACTTGGGAATAGGTGATTAAATTCTGTATTTCATTTATTATTTTTTTAAGTTTCTTTAAGTAATCTTTACACCCAGTGTGGGGCTCGAACTCACAACCCTGAGATCAAGAGTCACAGACTCTTCGACTGAGCCAGCCAGGCACCCCTAAATTCTATATTTTAAACTTGGTTTGCAATTTTACTTTGTTCCATAAATCCCCAGATTTGAGTTAGAATAATCCAGAATAATTTAACTTGTTCATAGAAAACCCTGACTTCAGCCACAGAGTAGCTACTATTTTGCTTTGTTTTTTAAAGACTCTGGCATATATAAAGGCTCTAGCTTATATCCATGGCTTAAAAGAAACATTAGGTTAAAATATATCACTGATTCTCAAATCACTACATGGACCCCCCCCCACCAGATAATAAGTTTCTTGATGGCAGAAATCAACTTCAGATTCTTCTTTGTATTTCCTCTCAGGTTTTGCTATGTATTTGGAAGTTTAAATAAATATACCTTTAACATATATATTATCTCTCATTTATATTCCATGATCCTCTATAGGGTCTATTTACGAGTCATAGAATTATATTACAGTTTTTTGTATTAGTTTGTCATATTATAATTTGTATTAAGCCCTTTACATGCAGTATTTTGTTTGGTATTTAGAATTGTCCTGTGAAGGACAGGTATTAGCATTATTGTCTTAATTTTACATTAAGTGGTAACTTGCCCAAGATCACACAATTGGTGAGTGGCAGAGCTGGGATTTGAACCTAGCTTGTCTAACTGTGAGGCCTGTGCACTTCACAACTATCTTTTATTGCCATAAAGACCATCAGAAGTCATCTGAGTCAGCCCTTACAATTTCTAGAGATGGGGCACCTGAATGGCTCCATCAGTCAGGTGTCCGACTCTTGATTTCAGTTCAGGTCTCAATCTCAGGGTTGTGAGAGCAGGCCCCACATTGGGTTCCACGCTGGGTGTGGAGCCTACTTACAAAGAAAAAAAAAAAAGGTAAAAGAAGCTAAGGCCCAGAATGTTAATGATATATTTTTTAATAATAATTTTTGATAATGATATGCCCATAGTCAGAGGGTAATTCATTGACAGAGCCAGGCTCAGAGCTGAGATTTTCTGACTCCTATAGAGTCAGTAATAGAAGCAGATGTTACCAAAACCTTTAGGGAAGACTGGCTTTCTTGAACAGGATACAATGACCACCACCTCAATTTAGATTTTAAAACAGGCTCTGAGTTTATTTTTCAAAGAACAGAATGCTATACGAAATAATTGCTAAATTATCCTTCTAACTTCACTTCTGAATAAAACCTTAAATTATGTATTACATCTAAAAATCTCCACTTTTAAAAATTATAGCTTTATATGGACATAATTCTGAAAACCATTTTCTTAAAGAAACAGCTGATCTTTAGGACCTAAAATTCAAACCCACAGCCTGTTGAGGGTTTACACTGAGAAGGAAAATTTGCACTGAGAGAAAAGCAGTATCTTAATTTTCCAGATTTTTTAAATTTCTGAGTAATCTCTACACCCAACATGGGGCTTAAACTCACAACCCCGAGATCGAGTCACGTGCTCTACTGACTGAGCCCGCAAGGAGACCCTTAATTTTCCAAATTTTTTTTCTTAAGGATATTATTTACTTGACAGAAAGGGAGAGTGAAAGAGCACAAGCAGGGGGAGCGGGAGAGGAAAAAGCAGGCCCCCCACTGAGCAGGGACCCGGGAACTGGGATCATGATCTGAGCCAAAGGGAAATGCTTAGCCAACTGAGCCACTGAGGTGCCCCAATTTTCCAGATTTTTGAAATGAAAAGGACATGCAGTAAGCTACCAAACAGAATGCTGTAATTGGTATGCAAGATACTCCCTCTCACTTAGCCTCAATTTCCTCATCTACAAAAGGGAACACTTACCCATTTATATTCTGGTGTTGGGAAAAGTGTTGAATGACATAATGGGAAAAGTGTTGAATGACATAATGTATACAAAAGTTTTTTGTAAATTGTAAAAAGCTATAAAAACACAAGTTTCTAATATAGTCTGAGTATCATAACATAATTAATTCTGTTCACCAGCCACTTACGAATCAGTGTTGCTCCATCAGCAACAAGAAATAAAGGAAGTTCAGCAAGATGAAGCGCTCCAACTGCCAAAAGACCTAGATTATTTAACCCTCAGAGATGTGTCTTTGTCTTATGAAGTTAGAGAGAAGCTACATTTCAGTCGCCCAGAAACGGTAAGAAACCAGGCAGTGGACAGGTTATAAAGAGCCAGTGCTTTAATTTTTTAAACCTGGATTTACAGTGGTCACATAATTACATCTCTTTGTATGACAGATGTTGGTTTGTTTTTGAGAGACAAAAAAACTTAGTCTAGATAAATAACTAGTTGATTAGTCCCAACTATGTGCTAAACCACTGTGGAAACTAGTATAATGCATGACATAAAAGAAACCACATTAGGTTAATACATGTGAATGGTTTTCAAATCACCGCTTGGATCCCTACCCTAGGAGTTCCATAGTGTTGGCTTAGAAGCCATAGGAGGAAGAGGGGAGCCAAAAAAGGTCCCTCACCCCATGCTTCCATCTAAGTTTGTGTGTATGTGTGTCTGTAAATGTCTGTAAACAAATTAAAAATTTTATTATATAGTATACAGTATTGGACTTCTAATTACAAATATTTGAAGACTAAGAGGCTATATTGACTGATTCTGAGATGCACATTTAACATCTCTGCAACTGAGTTGTATCTTAAAAACAGATGGTATATCATAGTTTAATGGGCAGTGGCTTTTTTTAGTGGTGATTCATATGATAAAACCATTTAACAAAAACATAACCTGTAAAAATTTTTGAAAAAAAATTATTTTTAAAGGGAAGAGTGATTCCATCAATATAAACATGATGTTCTTAGTGATAGTCACCGTGGAAACTAAGCATGTAGGCCTTACATTTTATAACTCTGTATATCCTGTTCCTTTTTTTGTTATGTTTTTATGAATCGTCAAGGCTGCAGTGCCCAATATGATAGCCACTAGCTAAATGTGATCATTTACATTAACTAAAATTAAATAAAACTCAGAATTCAACTCTTCAGTCATACTGGCCATGTTTCAGGTACTCAGTAGCCACAATTCTAGGATACAAAAAGCTCTGACAAGCTCTGCTACAGACTCATTTGGTAGCAAACCTGACCTGAATTGACATAAGGTTACTTATACCACTTAGAGTGAATATTCATACATTTCACTCTAAAAATAAACCACAGAAGTATTCATGAGATCATAGGGTGCTGCCCAACACACTGCTGAGATTACATTACTTTAATGAAAAGAAAAAGTAGGTAGTCTAACATCTATTAGTTATGTGATCTTTGACAAATCACTTTAACTTATCTGAGCCTCATTTTCCCTTATTTGTAAAATGAAGGTATTAATAATAATCACATTCCCTTTATCTACTTTATAGTTACTTTGAAGATACATTAAGTAAGTTTATTTAGAAGATACATTAAGATAAGTTTTGAAAATATTTTATAAACTATAATATACAGATTGTTATTAGGAGCAAAATAGATTTGATTTGATTTGATATAACTCACTTATGTTTCTCTTTTGGTTTAAATTCTTAGATTGGGGCTGCTAGTCGTATACCTGGAGTGACACCTGCTGCCATCATCAATCTGCTTCGATTTGTGAAGACCACTCAGCAAAGACAGATGGCTATGAATGAATTGCCCAAAACTGACCAATCCTTATGTGATACAGACAGACTTGAAGAGAGACAGTTATAGCTTTATATTCATAGAAGACTTTTAAGTAGTACAAGAGTATAGATAGGATATAAGAAGTATTTATATTTAGCACCTATTAAAATAATAAAATAAACTTACTAGGTTATTATGGATTTGTCACTAATTTATAAAGAGGGCAGAGATTATAACTGCTTTTTTATGTATCTGAAATGTTATAAAGTCTTCATTTATACTCTTTCTCTTAGGTGCTCTTATACAGTGAGCCTATTAATATAACTGCAGTGTTCATCAGAGAGATAATAGTGGACCCACAGCTAAACCTGAAGAAAAATCTCAGCTTGCAGATTTGCCTACTTATAAGGACCTTGTCCATTAAATGTTACCAAAGTGAAAGTCTTACGTTCCAACTTGTTTTGAAAGGTAGTCGTCTTTTGCTTGGTTAATGAGGCAATTTCAAAGCCGCCAAATTCTTAGGGCTACAAATTTTAAAAGATACAAAATCACATAGAATCATTCAGCTGATTTCTAGTATTGGAATATAGTACATAGAGTGAAAGTTGACTTCTAAGATTCCTTTACTTCTGCAGGAAATCCTCACCAGTAATTATCTTTTTTTCTTCTTACTAGTAATTATCTTTGACCATTAATGAAAACTCTGTACAATAGGAAGATTGGAAATTATCATACCTTCCTATGATCCACAATATGGAAAATTTTTTGGCAACCTGGTTAAGGAAGAATAAAGTAAAGGTAGTTATTTTATATCATATAATATTTTCTTATGAAACTGTTATGGCCATGATTTCTTAACACTAAAGACAAATCTGTAGTAACTGGTGACTAGTGTTTCCTTGTTTTTAAGTCAGAAGTGACAGAAAAACGGAAATGGTTCTGGCAGTCCTTCCTCTTCCTCTTCAGTACTTTGATTCTATGTTGTCACAAAGTTTAGGGTGGGATGACCACCTGGGTCCTTTGGCTGGCTGGTTCAGACACCTCAACCTTTCCATATAGACTAGAGGATGAATACAGACAAGCGGGCCAGAGAGCCTTGCTTATCCCTGGAAATGCCAACTTGGATCTCTGGTATCAGTCTTGGATCAGCTGGTATCAGTCAAGGGAGAGGCTCCCATGTTAGCTTCAAGCCAAAGCAGATACTTAAGACAGTACAAAGGGCCCTGAAGTCACTCTGGCTACAGATCTATGTGTTAAGCCCGATTATGGGTGTGAGGCAGCCAAATATTTTGTTGCTATAATCAGATGTGGCTACTTGGATGTAGCTTAGTTTTCATAGATTTGTTTCATCTAATTTTAGTCTTTCCATTAAAGTAGTCAATGTCAGTATAAAGTAAAAAGTATTTGTAATGCTGGATCATTAACAATGATGAATTCTTTTTGATACTTGATTTAGTAATTTTGAAAAGTGGTAACTTTTACTTTAGTTATGGCTATTCCTGGGCAGAATTCTTAATACAGAGGCAGTATTGATTACAATACTATATTACATTTTTAAAAGGCCATTTTGCACTACCTGTTTAGCACCAGAGGGAAATCACTGTTTTAAAACTTTTTCTGGTTAGGGATGCCTGGGTGGCTCAGTCGTTTAAGTGTCTGCCTTCAGCTCGGGTCATGATCTCAGGGTTCTGGGATCAAGCCCTGCGTCAGGCTCCTTGCTGAACAGGGAGTCTGCTTCTCCCTCTCTCTCTGTCCCTCCCTGCCAACCCCGCTTGTGCTCTCTCTCAAATAAAGAAATAAAATCGAAAGAAAGAAAAAGAAAGAAAGAAAGAAAGAAAGAAAGAAAGAAAGAAAGAAAGAAAAAGAAATCTCCCCCAGTAATGACAATAGTCAGTCTCTAACAGAAGTTGGCCACACTCGTGATTTCCTCTACCCACTACAGACCACACTGCCTGGTAGCTAGATAAGCTAGGTACTAAAGTTCAACAGGAACACCAAAATTAAGAAGAGGAAACAGCTAAGGAACACGAAGCATTTGTAAAATCATTGGTTCAGGGAGAGAGAGAGGGAAGATGAAGATAGGAACCTATGCTAAATTAAGCCATTATGACCTTGAATTGTGAAGTTACCTCCTATAGCCAGAGTTTGAATTTTATTATTTTTAAAAATATTTGGTCATTTTTTTAGTTTCAGCCTAGATTAGAATAGCCATGGCTTTTTCACTTCAGAAATTTCAACTCCTAGAAGAATGCCCTATCCAGAAGTGGTGTGAAATGTTAGGAAGTCATCAACAGAGACTAGATCATTCTGAGCTGGCAGAGCTGCTTATCCTGGGGGATACACAGGGAAAATAACCTGTTCCTCTTAGGCTCCCTCTATACTTTTATTATTGCACTTCCTTCGTTCTACCTTAATTTTTAATATCTGTCTTGCCTTAATCTCTTAACAAAATATAAACCTCTTGAATGCTTGCAATGTCATAGTTGTAGGTACTCAGGGCATGCTTTTTGAATGAATGAATATTACTAAAGGCAATAGATGACAAAACTGAAACTTAAGTGAATAATTAAATGGGATAAAAATATTTGACACAAATATTTAGAACTATATACTTTTGTGCTTGTCTTTGTCTCTATAACTCTTCTGTTTTCATATTCTCTTCGGCTCCATTTCCTCCCTATTTTCCTGTACTATCTCAGTTTTTCCTGCTCCTAGTAGGAAATTGAAGTATATTTTTATGATACTCATTTTATTTATGAAACGGATTTTTAGTATTTCGTAATGTAAGAGCCAGATGAAGAAAACAATCAATAGAATGAAAAGGCAACTCACATATGGAAGAAAAAAAATCATGTATCTAATAACAGGGTAATATCCAGAATATATAAAAGACTCCACAACTCAACAACAGCAACAACAAAAAACCCCAAACAACCCAAATAAAAAACGGGCAAAGGGCTTGAATAGATATTTCTCTCATAAGATATACAAATGGCCAATAACCATATGAAAAGATGCTCAGCATCAGTCCTCAAAAAAATGCAAATCAAAACCACAATGAGATGCCATCTCACACCTATTAGGATGGCTATTATCAGATAAACAGAAAACAAGTGTTGGCAAGACTGAAGAAACTGGAACCCTAATGCACTGTTGGTAGAAAAGTAAATTGGGGGATGCCTGGGTGGCTCAGTCAGTTAAGCATCTGCCTTCGGTTCAGGTCATGATCCTGGGATCGAATCCCACATTGGGCTCCTTGCTCAACAGGGAGCCTGCTTCTCCCCCTGCCTGCTCTGCCTGCTGCTCCCCCTGCTTGTGCTCTGTCTCTCTCACACAAATAAATAAAATCTTAAAAAAAAAAAAGGAAAAGTAAACTGGTACAGCTGCTACAGAAAACAGTATGACAGCGACCTCCACCAAAATTAAAAGAACTACTGTATGATCCAGCAATTTCACTCCTAAGTATATACCCAGAAGAATTGAAAGCAGGGTCTTAAAGACCCTGGTTCAAAGGTCATGTTCATAGTAGCATTATTCACAATAGCTAAAAGGTAGAAGCAACCTAAGTGTCCATCAACAGATGTATGGGATAAATAAAATGTATATAAATACAGTGAAATACTTTTCAGCCTTAAAAAGAAAGGAAATTCTGACACATGTTACAACATGGATGAACTTAGAGGACATTACACTAAGTGAAATAACCCAGCCAAAAAAGCATAATATTCTAGGATTCCACTTATTTTTTTTTTAAGATTTAATTTATTTGAGAGAGAGAATGCGTGAGAGAGCACAAGCAGGGGGAGCAGCAGAGGGAGAAACAGGCTCCCCACTAAGCAAGGAGCACAATGCGGAACTCAATCCCAAAACCCTGGGATTATGACCTGAGCTGAAGGCAGACGCTGAATCAACTGAACCACCCAGGCACCCTTAGGAATCCACTTATATATGCTACCTACAGTAGTCAGATTATCCTAGAGACAAAGGAGAGTGGTGGTTGGGGGGAGGAAAGAATGTAGAGTTATTGTTTAATGGGTACAGTTTCAGTTTTTGCAAGATGGAGTTCTGGAGGATGGTAATGATTGCACAACAATGTGAATGTGCTTAATGCCACTATACACTTTAAAATGGTTAAGATGGTGAATTTTTTTTGTGTATTATTTTATAGTTTTAAAAGCTAAATTAATTTGTGTATGTATCTCAGCTCTAAATCCTATTTACTGATAATTTATCCCCTGCTTATTTCTAAAAATATACTTGAGACATTTTAAAGAGAAGAAAATTAAGGATCAGGTGAGGAAAAGGCAGATCACACTTAAATGTTAAATTTCTGAGCTTCCTGTCAGTGGTATAGTTCTGTCTCATCAAGGGAACCAAGAGAAAATGCTTTCCCATTACTAAAATCTAAGAGAGGGGCGCCTGGGTGGCCCAGTGGGTTAAGCATCTGCCTTTGGCTCAGGTCATGATCTTGAGGTCCTGAAATCGAGGCCGACGCCTGCCAGTGGGGAGTCTGCTTCTCCCTCTCTCTCTGCCCGCCCCCCACGTGTGCTCTCTCTTTCAAATAAATAAATAAAATCTTTTTTTAAAAATGTAAGGTTTGGGCATGCTTGAATGCCTCTCCGGACAAGTATAGGTTGACACCCTATGCTCTTATGATCTAGAACCACATTTTGACTGTCACTGACGTCACTGACTTCTAAATCAACAGTCTCAAACTGCTGGCTGCAATTCAATAGCGAGCTATGAAAATTTTGTCGTAGGTAATAAAAGTACTATCCTCTGACACTTTTGTTTCAGTTCTTAACATACAAATTATATTTCACCAATTTTAAGATTTATTTTTTCCTTATGTCATCTCTAAATTGTTGTATGTTCTATAATCAATAGTATCTTAAAAATTGGCAGCATTTGTGACTTCCAACTGAAAACATCTTAGATGCAATGAAATACTGTGTTATATACTATGTTGCAATAGAAATATATTTATTATGGATCCTAGTCAAAAAGGTTTGAAAAAGACCAATCTGAATAGCACTACTCCCTAATGGGAAGACCCCAATATATTAGGATCCTTTTTTTTAAAGATTTTATTTATTCATTTGAGGGAGGGAGCGAGCGAGCGAGCAAGCAAGTGCGAGTGGAAAAGCAGGGGGAGGGGCCCAATGTGTTGCTCATTCCCAGGATCTGCAGATCCTGACCTGAAATGAAGGCAGACGCTTAACCATCTGAGCCACCCAGGCAGCCCATATATTAGGATTCTTTAACATGTGTGTATTTCTCAAAGTAGGAAAACTTACTGGTCTCTCCCTATGCTATAGCCTGGTTAGGTGATGTGATTAAAGTATAATTGCAAGTTGTTGTTGGGCATGGATCTCAGGTATTCTGACTTCACGATACCTTTCTGCCACTTCAGTGATTTTTTTTCCTCCTAAGGACCAGAAGTCCTCCACTAGATGAAAAGTTTCTCCAGCTCTCCCAAACAATCTCTTTCTCAGGGCTTAATCTTCAATTCCCTCCCACTCCCACCTTTTGAGCCTATTTCATGCTAAGCATTTATGGAGTTGCCATGCTTAATGAATCATTACACAACTCAATCTAAGTGTTATCTCAGAGTTTAGAGGCTATAGGGGAATTTAGAATGTGAATTTCACTCTGAACATCATTCTCTGCAAATTTAAAATACTCTTCATGTACTTGAAGACAATAATACTTTTCAAGTGTTTGCTAGGCTCAACAACTATTTTTCAAATCCAGTGCCTCATTAATTCAAATTTAGTCTTTATTTATGTTGGTTGCTCTTTGAATTCTCTTTCAGAGTTGGTCTACACTATTTAAAACACAACAATCAAAATTTAAAACATGTTAAGATACATAAACAATGGACTATTTAAACTTAAAAGGAAACATTCTAGACTGTATGTAAGACAACACCAGCACAGATGCCATATTTCATAAAAAGGAAACTTAACTGAATTTACTGTATTTCCAACTTCACACAGAACAACCTAAAGGTGGGAGGGAGGGCAGTTTAACAAGCTTCAGAGACAGATTCAGAGCTTTGAAGAAAAACATTTGAGATACTGAGTTCCAAGAGGTGCATTCCCTAACCTCAATATAAAGATTTAACTACAGGGGTGCCTGGGTGGCTCAGTCAGTTAAGAGTCCAATTCTTGGGACACCTGGGTGGCTCAGTCGGTTTAATGCCTGCCTTCAGTTCAGGTCATGATCCCAGGGTCCTCGGACCGAGTCCCTCATCAGGCTGCCTGTTCAACGGGGACTCTGCTTCTCCTCTGCCCCTGCCTCTCTCTGTCTCTCATGAATAAATAAAATCTTAAAAAAAAAAAAAAGAGAGTCCGACTCTTGGTTTTGGCTGAGGTCATGATCTCTGGGTTGTGTGCTCTGGGCTCAGTGGAGAGTCTGCTGGAGATGATCTCCCTCTCCCTCTGCTCCTCCCCCTGCTTGTGCTCTCTCCCTCAAATAAATCTTTTTTTTTTTTAAGATTTTATTTATTTATTTATTTGACAGATAGAGACAGCCAGCGAGAGAGGGAACACAAGCAGGGGGAGTGGGAGAGGAAGACGCAGGCTCCCAGCAGAGGAGCCTGATGTGGGGCTCAATCCCAGACCGCTGGGATCACGCCCCGAGCCGAAGGCAGACGCTTAATGACTGAACCACCCAGGCGCCCCTCCCTCAAATAAATCTTACAAAAAAAAAAAAAAAAGACTTACCTATAAGAAAATGTTCCCTCTACCCAATAAAAATCACCTCATTTCTTGTTAGACATTTACTGAGTTGCCAGCTCTATGCAGACTCTTAGGAGGCTCAAGAGAGATGGCCAAAGGGTCAATCAAGGTTTGACAATAGCTAAAGAGAAGGGCTGGAGGTCAAGGCTGGGTCTTGCCCTTCCTTTGTTGAATACAGCTGCATCCCTTATACTTAATGGTTACAGCCCAAGCATCAGAAAATGTTGCGGATGGTCTCATCAGAACTGAGAGAACCATTTCCTCAGTTTGGGTGGCTCCAGACAGACCAGGAACTCAAAACTCAAATTGCTTATGTGGCAACCCTATAGTTTATCACACCACCAACTAGAATATTTCCCTAATTATATGATTTTACTAAAAATTCAACCAAGTCATTTAACCTCTGGAAACCACATTTGCAGGATCAAACCATACAGTCTTGTCGTCTTTGCTGCCAATTACTCTCTTTAGAATAAATGAAACTACCTACTTTTGACTTATGTCTATTTTCAAACCTAATCTGCTTTATGCAAGCAATAAACTACATCTTAGACAATGTCTCAAAAGAGACTGTGTTACAGGGAATATCCAGACTGCATATATTGCTATTTTGATCACTTCTGGATGTAAATTTTGACAAAAAGCTAAAACAACTTGAATTCTTTTAGGTAAATCATGATTGGTTAAGACTAAAGTTTAAATTCCTAGTACAGATTTTACTCCCACCTTGACTGACCTTTAGTGGCACAGCAAATTATTTTTGTCACTGAAAAAGGGAAAGTAAACTTAAAGCTATTACCTATTTCACCTTGCTTTTGCTTTTACCAAGCATTTGCCAAAATTTTCATCATGATTATCTTGTGATCAAAATGGTGAAATATATTCTGGATTATTAAATATTAGGTGAATTTGCAATTGGCTGGACCATCTAGTGCAATACCTCAGGTCTGTTTCTGGACCTGGTATGTTTAGTACTCACCAATAATTTAAGTAGAACTACAGAAATATAAATATTATAAATATCAGATGTATAAATAGCAAAGTCCACATTTTTATTTAACATGCTAGATAGCAGGCTCCAGATTCAAAATTACCTCAAGATAAGATACAGCAGAGATAAATGTAAACTCCCAACATTTGAGTTTTTAAAAGTAACCAAAACAGTGGTGCCTTGGACTGGCTCCTGGAACAGAAAAAGGCCATTAATAAAAAAAATTGATGAAATCTGAATAAACCCTGGAGATTAATAGTAACATATCAATGTTGGTTTCTTAGTTTTGACAAATGTACTCTGGTAGTACAAGATGATAACATTAGGGGAAACAAACTACGTGAGGGTGTTTACGGGAACTCTTTATCCTAACTTTGCAACTTTTCTATAAATCTAGTTACTCCAAAAATAAAAGGTAAGTTTTTATTAAAAAAAAACTTCACAAAGTAAATTGTTTAAAGGAGAGTTAAAGTATAATTTACATTTAAAAAATGAGGTGATGGGGCATCCGGGTGGCTCAGTAGGTTAAGTATTTGCCTTTAGGCTCAGGTCATGGCTCCCTGCTTGGTGGGGAGTCGGCTTCTCTCTGCCCCTCCCCCTGCTCCTTCTCTCTTTCTCGCTCAAATAAATAAAATCTTTAAAAAAAAAAAAAAAACCCAAGAAGATTTTAAAATAATCAGGTGATATTTGTTGACCATAATCCAGAAGTAAACGGAGTTGCTTTATAGCAACTGATCTTCCAAACAAGTATAATAAAATCTACCTTTTATTATTGGCTGTTTACAATAGGCCAGGTACTGGGTACAGAGTCTATACCCACTAACTCATTTCATCTTCACAATCCTAAGAGATGGACAGTATTACGTCCATTAGACAGATAATGAAAGGGACAGCTTTTCCCCACTTACAACTCTGATCATCTAGTCCAAATGCTTCAATTTAGGAAATTAGAGTCCAAATAGGGTGACTTATCTCTTAGGTCAATAAAAGCACACTCTAAGAGACACCACATTTACATCCACTTATGCATCCACAGCTATAACATATTTAATTTTGGTGCAAACACTTTAAAAGCTATAAACTGGGGAGAAAAAGGAAGAAAAAAGCTATAAACTAGAAAGGAGAATGGCATGGAAAGAATCTAGAAACCATGTGACCTAAGGTTAAGAAACAGATGTTAAGTGTTTAGGTCAGATGTGACTAAAGGGTGTTACTTGGGGACACCTGGCAAGGCTCAGCTGGAGGAGCATGTGACTTTTGATCTGAGAGTCGTAAGTTCGAGCCCCATGTTGGGTGTAGAGATTACTTAAAATTTTTTTTTAAAATGGCATCTTGAATTAGTGGTTCCTGTAAATAGAATGAAATAGCTCAATTATCCTAGAGAAGAGCTTAAGTATATTAAAAGTTACCAGCAAGGAAATACAATGCATTAAGAAAAAAAAATCATCAGCAGTAGGAGGACTTAGCAGCCACCCTCTATTCCTGTCTGCCATCTCTAAAGAGGGTATCACCTACCCTCCTAAGGAGCTGTGGAGGTCTCTGCCCTCCAATATGTGATATACACATTGATGTAATCAAGTGAAGAGTTCAATGAATATACTTCAAAGTTGATTTGAGTAGGTTAAAAGAGGCTTTTAGATTCTGTATATTTTTCTGATTCTATGTAATTGTTATGAGGCCAAGACATAGACATTTAAATGTCTAAGAAAGAGGGGTGCCTGGGTGGCTCAGTCGGTTAAGCATCTGCCTTTGGCTCAGGTCATGATCCTGGGGTCCTAGGATTGAACCCCACATCGGGGTTCTTCTCCCTCTCCCTCTGCCTGCTGCTCTCCCTGCTTGGGCTTGCACTCTCTGTCAAATAAATAAATAAAATCTTTTTTAAAAAGCCTAAAAAGTAATGTTTTCATATTCTCCAGTAACTCCTACTTGTCCTCCAGATCTCCATTATTCCTGACAAGTACCTTCTTTAGCCAATCCAAATTGTGTCCCTTTTACTCTTCTCCCTCATAGTATCCTTTTCTTCATAGCATCATCACTACTCATAATTACCTACTTATTTATGCTAATTTCTACCTCCCCCACAGAATTATAAACTCAAAGGGCAAGACCTGCCCATTTTGTTCACAACTCTATCCCCAGTGCCTAGAATAGTGACTTAGTAGGCACAATTTTTAAAAAAAGTCTTTCACTGATCTATAGAATCTAACACTTTTCTTCCTTAAAATAATTGACTATGGCAAAATAAAACTAAAAATTTCACTTAAAAAATTGATTACTAATGGTTTAGCCACTTTGGAAAAGTTTAGCAGTTTCCTATAAAAGACATACATTTAACATACAATCCAGTGATCCCACTGCTAGGTATTTACACAAGATGAAAACTACAGTCATACACAAACCTCCATGTGAATGTTTAAAAGTGGCTCAATTCCTAACCTTCCAAAACTGGAAACCAAATGTCCCTCAGCTGGGAATGGATAAACTGTCCCATTAAAAAGCAATAGATTGCAGGGCACCTGGGTGGCTCAGTCAGTTAAGCACCCAACTCTTGATGTCAGCCCGGGTCATGAGGCTTGGTGCTGGGTGGGGAGTATGCTTGAGATTCTCTCTCTCCCCCTCTGCCCAGCTCATGCCCACACACTCGAATCTTTCAAAAGAAGAAATTACAGGTATTTGTGAAACAGATTAATCGAACTGCTAAGTGGGGGGAAAAAAAGACTCAAAAGGCCCAAGTATGACACTGCTGCCAAAGCAAAATTATAGGAACAGAAAATAGATCTGGAGTGGTTACCAAGACTTAGAGGTAGAGGAGTGGCTTTACTACAAAGAGGTATAGGGGAATTTAGGTGGGGGTGGGGGAGGAAGATGGTGTAACTACTTTATACCTTGATTGTGGTAAACCATACATCTGTCAAAACTTACAGAATTAAGGGTGCTTGGGTGGCTCAGCCAGTTAAACCATCTGCCTTTGGCTCAGGTTTTAATCTTAGGGCCCTGGGATCAAGGCCCACGTTGGGTCGGGGCTCCCCACTCTGAGGAGTCTGCTTGTCCCTCTGCCCACCATCCTACCCCCCATGCTCTCTCAAATGACTTGAGATTTTATTTGGGAGAGAGAGGACACAAGCAGAGGTAGGGGGAGAGGGGTAGGGAGTAGCAGACTTCGCGCTGAGCAAGGAGCCTGACGCAGGGCTCATCCCAGGACCCCCGGATCATGACCTGAGCTGAACACAGACACCTAATCAACTGAGCCACCCAGGCGCCCCTCAAACAAAATCTTAAATAAAAAACAAACTTACAAAATTGTGTAAAAGGGTGAATTCATGTAAAATATCTTAATTTAAAAAGGAAAAACCTTTAAATCCATTAGTAAAAGTTTCCTATTTTTTGCTTACTTGGAAAGTAACTGTAACATTAACTTAGCCTTACCTTTGTTATCATGAGGTCTCTCCCACAGAAACCTGAGCTCTAAACTCTTAAGAGACCCATGGGCCCCTTTAAGGGCAGTCCATTTTCCTTATTTCACTCATTTCTGCTAGCGACTGATGGATATCACATTAGGTCCTATTTCTGTTTAGAAAACAAAAGGACAAAAATCAAAGATTTTGTCCCTCTCAAAGATTTCCATTGGATCAGAAGTCAACTACCTTTCAGGAAACATGTGGCTGTTTCCTCAATTTTCCCTCTTCTAAAAATCACCAAGACAATGTACTTGTTAGGCTTCAACCCTAGTTTTAAGTAGTCAGGGAAATTCCCAAAGACTTGCAAATAATGGAGGGCACTTTGAAACCACCTAGATGAAGAAGACACGTGAAAAAAAGACATTATGATAAAACAGATCAGGAAACTTCAGGAAGGTAAACCAAAAAAGGGGTAACCCAAAGGGTTTTACTCCTCATCCAAAACATCATGCACCCTCCCTTGCAGGACCTTGACCTCATTGTTCACTCCGAGGATACAGGTCATTAACTCCAGAATGGTATCTTAACTTTCAACTGAATCTATCTATGCAGCATTTTGTGATAACTAAACATTTGACTACCAATCTAAAGTGTATGTAAAAAGCCACATTAACACAAGAACAGAACAGAACATAGAAACATAGTTGTCACCCTTTTGAGTGGCCCATTTCAGGTATTGTGAATACTGTGGCCACAAAGTTTGTTTTGGGCTGTGCTCCGTGCTCAGCAGCAAAGTAAGAAGGTAAATCAATTTAAATACACATGAAGTCCAGTCCTTGTAATATTCATCAGGGTTTTTATACCCCACACTGAAATCTACTTAAAACCAAGGACTCTGCACCATTTGTACAATCAATTATCGGGCAGAACTCAAGTAACCAGACGAATTCTCATGCTCTTGGGAGGTAAATGACCAAGTGTTAAAGGAAAAGGGTATAAAATTGAGCTCTGAACTGGCCGAATTTAACTTATTTTTGGACTGCCTATTCCAGCCGCTGGATGAACAGCCAGGAGAGTTAAAAAAAAAAAAAAAAGAGAGAGACACACCTTACTGACAACCTGTTTCAACTCCTGAACCAGAAAGCCTTTCCTGTTTCATATTTTGAAATCTCACCAGAATTTCTGGGACAAATTTCAACAAGCTCCCATCGAGATTCCTTCCAAACATGGGTAATTCCAACAGCTGGCCAATTTAAAGCATGAAGGTCAAGCACCAGTTTGAGGCATTCTGGTCTAAAAACAACTCTCTACATTTCAATTCAAACACAAAATGAAATCAGTATATAAACCTCAGCAGAGCTCAAGTAAAATGCCATATCCTCAACTTTTAGTTTCAGGTTTCAAACTAATTTGTAGTGACCACCAGTAGGTGGTGCTCATGCCAGACAATGGCACATCCACACTGGGTTCTGAGTTAGCATCCCAACAGGCCCAACTGAAGCTTTTCTGGACACTACCCCACTCTTCCTACCCTTCCACTTTGTGGGAACAATCTTCTGCAGCTTGATTTCTAGAGGGTATAACAAATCCCTTCCAGTAAACATTACAGTTCAAACTTCTTGTGCCAGCTACCATTTACTAATGTATTAAGAAACTTTACTACCTAGAGCTCCTCTAACCCTGAACAATAAGCACATTTGTACAAATAAGTGAAAAATAATTTGAGTTGTGGACAAAATCTTTTATTAGTTTCTAATTTACAGGCCTCATCAGTGCCCCTGGTAGTACCGTTAAGACTTAGAACTAAAATGAAACAATTTTTTCAACTACAGTGATTTCTCACCTATGGCTACTCAATTGCAGGATACATTTCACTTAGCATTGCTTGCATTAAACCAGGTGTCCTGTCTGCTTTTTGCCATCCTTCGAAGCTACCCGATAAACTTTTCATAAGCAAAAAGCGCCTATTCAGGGAATCAATGCTCAAATAGTCAAGATTCAGTTGTCTTAAACGCACAGCACCAGCGTTCTGAGATTTGCCAGCTATCTGAAGGATTGGATGCTTGTCACCCAAATACTGTTAAATTTACCAATCACTATGCATTTTAAGTTATAAAATCACACTAATTTTTAAAGAGCTTTTCACTTTTCATCCTGCTCATCAAATCTTCTAATAGTCATCTTTCAAGATTCTCATTTTTTAAATGACTTAACATGTTTTCAAACTTTTTAAAAGCAAAGCACCCTACACTCCAGTACAAAATGGGTCCTCTCATTATCTATTTGCCATTGCACCTCTTCAAACTTTGGGTTAAATCACTAGTGCGTAACAATCCCTCCTCACCCAACCTTGATCTTTAAAGATAAAATTCCTACTGGAAGTGGATTTCTAGTTCTTAAGTGACATTAAACTTCCAGTAGACTTTCTTCTCCTACAATTTAGATACAATTAACTCAACCATTAAGTAAAATAATGGTATTGACATGTTTTAGGGTACTTTAAACTACAAAATTTTTAAATGTGACAAAGCATTCCAATACCTGGGAAACTAAAAGTGACAATGTAGCAACAATTTTACTCCATAGTGACAGAATATAAGTTTTATATGCAACACATTGACTTTGGTATTACAGAATTTAACCTGTTTTATAAACTACCTTGTGGTGTTACTCGGCTTATCTAAAATGTGTTGCACCAATAGACCCTTTTTTCCCCCATAGCCTTTTCCTATGTACTTTTTAACAGTTTCTTTCCTTAGACAAGATGAAAAATTCAAGTGCCCACCCAGGAAATGTTAACCCAGACTTTAGTTTCCAAGTATTTTAACATTAGAAATTCGGTCTGTGCAACTCTTACTCCTTTACCTGTATAGTACTAATACAAGGTTACAGTGTTGACCAAAAGAAGACACAGGTTTCTCATTAAACTTTTGTTTTTTAATGGGTCTCAAAATTCTGTGACAGATTTTTGGTCAAGTTGTTTCCATTAAAAAGTACTGATTTTAAAAACTAATAACTTAAAACTGCCACACACACAAAAAAAACAAATGGTCCACAAAACATTCTCCTTTCCTTCTGAAGGTTTTACGATGCATTGTTATCATTAACCAGTCTTTTACTATTAAACTTAAATGGCCAATTGACACAAACAGTTCTGAGACCGTTCTTCCACCACTGATTAAGACTGGGGTGGCAGGTATTGGGGATAATATTCATTTAGCCTTCTGAGCTTTCTGGGCAGACTTGGTGACCTTGCCAGCTCCAGCTGCCTTCTTGTCCACCGCTTTGATGACACCCACAGCAACCGTCTGTCTCATGTCACGAACAGCAAAACGGCCTATTAAAATAAATTTCAGATTACCATGAGAAACTCTCTACACAAGCAGATTTCCCAGCTCCAGTAAATGTCCTGAATACACTCAAGTCATCCTTACCCAGAGGAGGATAGTCAGAGAAGCTCTCAACACACATAGGCTTGCCGGGAACCATATCAACAATGGCAGCATCACCAGATTTCAAGAATTTGGGACCATCTTCCAGCTTTTTTCCAGAACGACGATCTATCTTCTCCTTCAGCTCAGCGAACTTGCAAGCAATGTGAGCTGTGTGACAATCCAGCACAGGTGCATATCCAGCACTGATTTGGCCTGGATGGTTCAGGATAATCACCTTGGAGGAAAGATTTGCATTTAGTAAGTCTCAAAAGGCAAGAGTCTGGCAGTGAGTGACAACATTGCCACTTTAAAGTGTTACCTGAGCCGTGAAACCAGCTGCCTCCATTGGTGGGTCATTTTTGCTGTCACCAGCCACATTGCCACGACGAACATCTTTGACAGATACGTTCTTGACATTGAAGCCCACATTGTCCCCAGGAAGAGCCTCACTCAACGCTTCATGGTGCATTTCAACAGACTTTACTTCAGTTGTAACATTGACTGGAGCAAAGGTGACCACCATGCCAGGTTTAAGAACACCAGTCTCCACTCGGCCCACAGGGACAGTACCAATACCTAAAATATTTACAAATGTGTTGTCAAATACCTTATGTGAAGTACAGCAACCCATACAAATTACATTCTGATAGTAATGTTCAACTTACCACCAATTTTGTAGACATCCTGGAGAGGGAGACGCAAGGGCTTGTCAGTAGGACGAGTTGGTGGGAGAATGCAATCCAGAGCTTCAAGCAGTGTGGTTCCACTGGCGTTCCCATCTTTACGGGTGACTTTCCATCCCTTGAACCAAGGCATCTAAAACAAGATTGTCCATTAGCATTTCCCAAACGGTTGTCATTTAGTGTCAAAATCTGCCCCTTCCATCGCTTTCTCTGAAGTCTTGAAGTCACTTACGTTAGCACTTGGCTCCAGCATGTTGTCACCATTCCAACCAGAAATTGGCACAAATGCTACTGTGTCGGGGTTGTAGCCAATTTTCTTAATGTAGGTGCTGACTTCCTTAACAATTTCCTCGTATCTCTTCTGGCTGTAGGGTGGCTCAGTGGAATCCATTTTGTTAACACCAACAATTAGCTGTTTTACACCCAGTGTGTAAGCCAGAAGGGCATGCTCACGGGTCTGCCCATTCTTGGAGATACCTGCTTCAAATTCACCAACACCAGCAGCAACAATCAGGACAGCACAGTCAGCCTTTGAAAGAAAACAAGACATTACCCTGTTAAATGTTCCTCGAAAGAATGAACTCACCCCTTTTCCGATGCAGAATGCCAAACCTAGAGTTATTTTCAAGTTATTGATCCTACAAACCTGAGATGTTCCTGTAATCATGTTTTTGATGAAGTCTCTGTGTCCTGGGGCATCAATGATGGTCACATAATACTTGCTGGTCTCGAATTTCCACAGGGAGATATCAATGGTGATACCACGTTCACGTTCAGCTTTTAGTTTATCCAAGACCCAGGCATACTTGAAGGAGCCCTTTCCCATCTGTAAGGATTCAGAATGGTTACTTGGTAACCAGAACATCAAACTTCAACCTGAAATCCCTTACTCCCACTTAAGCAGAAACACTAAATTCTACTTTACAGCTATTAGGCGGCTTTAACTTATTTCCCAAAGTTACATAGGTAAGAACCGTCAACAGCAAGTAGTTTTATTCCGCCTACGTAGGACATTCAGATTTAATCTAGTGACTAGTTTTGAGAAAGTTAACACTTTCTGGTTGACTTATTTGAACTGTCTTTCTTATTACATTATTGTACCTACCTCAGCAGCCTCCTTCTCGAATTTCTCAATAGTTCTTTTGTCGATCCCACCACATTTGTAGATCAGATGACCAGTAGTGGTAGACTTGCCCGAATCTACGTGTCCAATGACGACGATGTTGATGTGAGTCTTTTCCTTTCCCATTTTGGTTTAGGTTAAGCGGTGGTTTTCACGACACCTGAATTGAAGGGGGGAAAAAAAACCCTTTAAACTACTGTCCCAGAGGCTTGAGAATAAACCACGACCCAAACTCGCAAAGGGCAAATTCCAAGGAGAATTACAACTAGTGCCAAGCTGGCCCAACTCTCGTCTCCACCCACTAAGCGTGGGGTTAACTCCACCGCATAAAATCCCCTCCCCCCTCTGAAGGCGGCCTGCTTCCAAGGCGTTGAGGAACGGAGGTGCCAAGACGGCGCCCGGTACACCGTGGGGTCACAGGAAGCAGCGGCCGAAGAGGGAAAGGCCCTTTTCCTTTGTGTGGGTGACTCACCCGCCCGCTCTCCCGGGCCGCCGCGTCCTCCATTTTGAGCTCCCTGCAGCAGGGCCGGAGAGCGGCCATCTTTCCGCGCACGCAACTGGTGCCGAGCGGGCCGCCCTCGCCGCCCCGAGTGGGACGGCACATCGCGGCGCGAGGCTGGGCACCAAAGCCGCCCGGCCCACTCCACGGGACTCTCCCGCGTCCGACTCGGTAGCCACGGCTCGTGGGCCGCCCCCCCCCCGCCTCGTCGGACATGTGCGCCGGGACGAGTGGGCCTCGCCGCCGCCCTCCGCGCCTCGCGGCAGCCCCACAACCCCAAGGACCCGGCGACCGTGAAAAAGCCCACCCCGTTAATATCCTGACCAACCTCCGCTAAACTACGTCGACGGAGCAAACCATAAAGGTTTTTTTTTTTTT
>NW_024425452.1:25865152-25906827 GCF_017311325.1 Ursus maritimus
TTTTTTTTTTTTTGATAGGTCAGATGTCTGGAGACTTTAACGGCTGTTATCACGGCAGGCCAGAAGGTGCGGCGGAATTCGCACGCGGCCGCCACAGCACCCAAGCCAGGCCTCAAACCAACCACGAGGCGAAGGGGGTCCTAAAAAAAGCACAAGGCCTCGAACCTTCCCACCCACTCACAACCCGAAATTCGGGGTCAAGAACATCGTAAAGTGGCTCGGTGGCGCGGCAGTTAAAAGAGGCACGCGAGGGCCGCAGCCGGCTCAGAGGCCAGGCCCGCGGAAGCCACACCCGGCACTCACCTGTGTTCTGGCGGCAAACCCGTTGCGAAAAAGAACGTTCAAGGCGGCTACGGCACTTATATACGGTCCTCCCCCACCCTCGGGGAAGAGGGCGGAGCCAGCACACGACACCACTTTCCCAGTTTACCCCGCGCCAACTCCATCAGGCACCCGTTCAATCGCCGTCCCCTCCCCCTACTTCTCGGGGACCGTGGGCGATGTACGATCAGCCCACTGAAGAGCACACACCACCTCGCGCATGCTCTTCTCGACCCCGATGACGACGAGAGCGAGTGGGTGGGGAGGCGGGGATGAGCGAACCCTCGGTTCTAGGTTAGAGGGAGTTTAACGACGGTCCCTGGGATTCCCCAAGGCAGAGGCGAGTCCTCCTTTGTATGAATTACTCTCAGCTCCAGCTGGGTTGTGGCGGGGCGAGGGGATGGCCCGGCGAGGAAGTACGGAGTTTTCCCTCTACGGTTCCTGGATTAACTGTAAAGATGGTGTGGAGATTGGAGTATGCTTTCCCTCGGCTATATACCTCCAGTTCTTAGCCTAGTCCTCCCGAAGGTCCGGGACAGCCCCTTTGAGCCGCTTCCTCCGCTCGTCGCAGGTCCGCCCGGGGCTGGCTCCTCCTCCGTCCCTGGCTTCAGATCCCGTCCCGGTTGGAGAGCTGCACAAGGCCCCGGCACTCAGGGCAACGCCAAGGGCCGCCTTCACAGCCCGAGATTCCGTAAGGGTTTCGGCTCGGTGGCTGTGACCAGGATGATTATGCTCTTGGGCTGGCCCTTTGGCTTGTTCCATTCAAAGTCCGCTGGTTTTATCGAAGCCCATATCACACATTCACCCCATCTGGTACTCCAGACGTCTAGTTTTTCAGTTTAGAATAGATTTCAATCCCAGTTTGTCTTTTAACTCTAGTTTTATTACGCTATAAAAAGACCCTGTGTGCGTCTACTCTCGTGATACATTTTTTCCCCAGTGTACACTCAGTTGATTGCTAGGATGAGAAACCTAAAAAGAATTTTTCAAATTCAGTATTTCCACATGATCTCATGTAGAAACTAAGATCTACAGCATTAACAAGCTTATCCACCCAATTTCCTATCCTCAACTCTTGCTGTGAAATCACTGCTTCTAAAAAGTGGCCTATCGCATCTAAATAAATGGATTCATTTTCTGTCCTATTGATTTAACTAAATTTTAGCATAAATCTAGGGCGAAACCAGATGAGGTCTTTTTGGTTGGCAATCAGGGCAGACTGAGAAATACTCCTTCCAAGAAAGAACTTTTTTTTTTTTTTTTAAGATTTTATTTATTCATTTGAAAGGGAGTGTGAACAGGGGGAGGGGGAGAAGCCGACTTCCCCACTGAGCAGGGAGCCCTACGTGGGGCTTGATCCCAGTTCCCTGGGACCATCGCCCCGGCTGGAAGCCGTAGCTTAACCTACTGAGCCACCCAGGGACCCCAAGAACTTTTATTTTTAATGAGCTAGTTAATATATCAATATGTCTCTTCCATATGTGGAACATCACTGCAACTCCTCCAGCCAATCAATTAACAAATGCTTGAAACCTACTATGTGTCCAGTGCTAAGCGAAGTTCTGTAGCATGTGCAAAAGAAATACTTCCTTTCGGAGAGGAACCCACAATCAAATTGGAAGAGGAAAACATATATAAAACAACTGGGAAGCAGTTAACGGCAAACTTGTATGGTGCTTACTTACCTTTTACTTAATTGTAGAATATGGTTCTAGTCCTAGCTTTCAGTTAACTTCTCAGAACCCAAATCCCTTTTCTTCTTTGTAAATGAAATAAGTCTTTCAGAATAGCCTTCCTGTATCTTTTTGTTTTACTATGCTTTGTAGATATAAACTTCTAAAAATACGTTTTTTAAAATTTCTTCATTAGCACGTTTCTAGCCTTCTCTTTTTGAGAGAGTTTTCATGAAAGAACTAGGTCATATTTAACTTTCCCTAGAAATTCATATTACTAATCTTTTTCTGGCAAAAAAGACTTTTCTATGTCTATATTTCTAGCTTCTTTCACTTCATAAATTCTTTTTTCACATTGCCTTTTCCTAGTGCCCTTACACAGTCATATACATGTGGAATAAAATCTTGATACGCTAGTCAATGTTTGCAATATAATAAAAATGTAAGAAATACCAATTAAAATCGGTCACTACCAATAGAACAATGCAAATACCTCTGCTCTTGTCTATTTCCTTGGAAATATTAATGACTATTCTATTTGAAACATTCCCACAATCAGTCATATTTGTACATCATAGTAATATGAACTGCACACTGTGTTATGTCAGATTAAGATTAGGATGCCACACTAGATTATTTTCCATGCCTTCTTGAGCAAACCTCAAATGGTTTAGGTTTGAACATTATTGGAGATAATACTGGGTCATATAAATATTTTAACAGGAATAGCAAATTTCTGAAAATGTAAAGAAATGGTTAGTGACATGAGGGAAGACTAAAGACTAAAAAGACTAAAAGTTGAGTACTTGAAAGCTTTACATGGAATCCAAAATTGTAGTTAACATCTAAGAAGAGTCAAAATGAAAGTGGTTGTTGGTAAGAGGGAAAAGTATCAAAGATGATTTCCATTTAATAAAGTGAAAGTTGAGAAAAGTGATCTATGTGAAATCTGCACAATTCATTAAAATGTAACATTGCAAACTCAAGTACTTTTATACAATCCTAAAATTGTAATAATCCAAGATATGTGTACTCTCAGTTGAATGACTATTTGAAAATAGGGACCTACTATAATTCTAACTAATTTTTATAGATATGTGTGCATATTCAGCACTACGCTGGACACTGGAATTCTTTAACAGATGTGCACAAAGATTTCCAAAGGAGTTTATAAAAACTACAACTCCTGATTCAAATCTCACCTTTTAATTTTTCTAGTACTTCCTCCTTACAGCTCTTCTGGACAGTGGGTGAAAAAAATAATCCAATATTCCAAATAAAGTAACAAAATGGCCCAACAGTGTTCCAGAAGCAAATAAAGACAGCCAGACTTGGATTATTATGCCCAGAAGAGAAAGGAAAATTAAAGAAGTAGGACTCCAAAGCCATCCCAGATTGTAGGCAAGTTTTATCCAAGGTCCTGTGATTGCAGATGAGTATATAAAGTATACAAGGCATTTACAAATACCTAATGGAGAATCCTTTTTAAAAATAGAAGCTAAGGAAAAGCAAAATTGTACATAATTCCTTGATATATATCTAAGTAACCTACTGGGCATCACTGACTAGATGCTCTTATTCATGGTGCGATAATGGCCCAGACCTTTGAGGGGCGGGGGTGTCTCGAGCCATTATTGTGAATTAGATTTAGATACTAGCCACAGACTTTTCTCAGAGGGCAGAGATCCCCTTCTGGTCTTGGTCCGGGCTACAGCACAACGGGACCGCGAGTCCCGGGGAAGTCGCGCGCGGCTCCGGGCGCACCCAGATTCAGAGGAAGGGGGACTGGGGGGGCGCCGGTAGTACGCCGAGCTCCCCGGCGGCAAGAAGGACACCGGGCCGCCTTTCCCCGGCGCCCGCTCCCGGGGCCGAGCGACCCACGCTAGTTATGACGGGGAACCTCTAGGCGGGCCGGGACCCGCGGGTTCGAGTCTCCGCAGCACCAGGGCCACCCCGGCCCGCCCCCGGACACGCCCCCACTTTGAGGTCACTTTCTTGGTTCCTCTGACTGCGGAAGAAACGGCGCGGGAGGAGACAGAAAACCCCACGTGGCTCAGGGTGGGGGTCGGTTTTCGTCACCTTGGCGTGGCCTCTGAGAGGCTACTGAGGCAAATACTCTGTTTTTAAAAAGCCCCTTTCCCTCGCTCCTGTGCTTTGAACATAATCCTAATGCAGTTTTTCTCCCCACGACTTTACAGCAGATACGGTATGCATTTTACTAACTTAAAATTAAAATGGTAACAGTAACATTGTTGAGACTTGTAAATGTATTTTGGGGTTGTATTCTAAGGTCGTGTTTTGTTTAAGATTTCCCTTAAAGTTGTTCATACCATTTAGAGTAGCAAACTGTTAAAATGCATTGTAGTAAACATCTGCATGACCCCTTTTGCCGGGTGCGGGGGGGGGGGGAGGTTTTAGTTATTAACTTAGTAAAAGGGTGAACTGCAATAGTTCTTTGTTATCTGTAATTGTGGTTCACCAAACATCTTTCAGTATTGGCTAATCACTCTATTGGACCTAATTTAAAGCAGCTTTAAGTAATTACATTTTGCTGTGGCTTGCCGCGTTTTCATCTTGCCTGTGCCAATTGAAAATGATCTTTTTTTTTTTTTTAAGATTTTATTTATTTCTTTTACAGAGAGACAGAGAGGGAGCACAAGCGCGGGGGGGGGGGGTGCGGCAGGCAGAAGGAGGGGGAGAAGCAGATTCCCCAGTAAGCAGGGAGCCCAACCTGGGGCTTGATCCCAGGACCCTGGGATCATGACCTGAGCCAAAGGCAGACGATTAACCGACTGAGCCACCCAGGCGCCCCTGAAAATGATCTTTAAAGGGGTATTTTAGAATATGATTAAGCCAAGGAATTATTTGGATTGAGAATCCAAATAAAATGGTACTTCTGTGTGCCAGGTGCTGTTCTAATATTTGCGATATTTAATGAAATCCCATCACCAACATTTTACAGATGGGGAACTTGTAGGGAACTGATAGTGTATGCATAATAAGCAAATGCAGACATGTATTCTTTTTAAACGTTTCACTTTTTTGCACAAAATGATGAAATACAATATATCACATTGCTTCTTGATCCTGCAGATCTCATGAGTATTTTAGGGCCCAGCAAAGCAATATTGGAAACCCGGTAATCTGACCAGAATGCTAGTTGTAACTTTGACCAGCAGGTCTAGGCAGCCTAGAAAATTAAAATAGCAGTGGCTTTGGAGTCAGAAAATCAGGGATTCAGTCCTTGATCTGCTGCTTACAGATGTGTGGTAGCCAGCAGTTCTTGGCTTCTCAGTCCATCTGTAACATGAGTCTGTTCGTTATTTGTATTTAGTACTTACCTCACAATTCTAATATGCAACGACGTGAAAAGATATGGGGGCATTCAATTATCTATCTAGTAAAGATGGTGTTTCTAGAGGCTTTTTGGAGAACACCTGCCCTCAGTTGGTATGCGTCATGACACTAACTTGACTCAGTAAAGAATATAAACTTATTAGAATCTTTTTATTTGTAAAAATTTTGGAATAGCTAATACATGTACGTGGTGAAACATTGTACAGATGTTATACCGTGAAATGTTACTTCTTTTTTTTTATCAGTTTAAAGACAGTCTGAAGACCATGCTAGGAAAATTAACTAAAGATATTTCTACGACTGTTCTCATGATTCTAAGACCAGTGCCCACCAGAGTAAACGCTCTCTCATTCAGTATGAAAGAAAGGATAATCTTCCCTCACTCACTATTTTTTGTGAATCTGCATTTTATAGGCAATATTCACTTTCAGTATGTCTATGTCTTCATAGATAACGTAGTGGAAAGAACACTGGACTCAAGAGCTGGAGTCTATTCCTAGCAATTTTATTTATTAGTTATATGATCTTGAATATATCACCCTTGAGCTCATTATGCTATCATACATTATCTAATAATACCTATTTCACAGAAGTGATCTTAAGGATTAAATGAAATAATGTATCTGCAGATGCAGACTATTTTTCAAATGTTAAGGCTCATTATGATTAGAAAATAATCATTACTCTTAAGAAACAAGAAAAATCTGTTCAAAATATAGAGAAATTTACACATGTCATTATTCATCCTAATGAGTACTATTTGGTCCATTTCATTT
The DNA here is from genome assembly GCF_017311325.1 of Ursus maritimus. Classification (NCBI taxonomy): domain Eukaryota; kingdom Metazoa; phylum Chordata; class Mammalia; order Carnivora; family Ursidae; genus Ursus; species Ursus maritimus. The sequence goes on from NW_024425452.1 coordinate 25,871,280, forward strand.
AAATATTAGGACTATATACATTCACCAATACATATGACATACACTGTGTGTGTTCTGTAAGTGGCAGGGACTTTTGAATTATGGCATTCATTATATGTTGGTAATTGTAGAGGACTTCAGAGGTCAGTTTTTATTCATCCATCCATCAAGCATTCACTGAGCATAAACTGTGTGCCAGGCACTTAGCTAGACACTGAGGAGATTAAAAAGCCAGTCACTGTCAGACAGTGTATGTGGGAGAGCCCTGGACAGGAAGGGAAAGGGGACACTAACAGAGTTGACTCCAGGGGAGTGTGAATGCTAGAACCAGGAAAAGCACTCACGAGGGACTGAGTCCCTGAGCACTCATGAAGGACTCAGACTGGGGGAGGGGAGGTGGACAGCAGCAGGGAAAGCTTCTCAGAGTCCACTCTTACCTTGGTTGGTTAGGAACTGCCGGAATCAGCCAGTGAAGGACACCACAGAGGGGGAGATGTTTTGGGTGACTGCCTCAGAAAAGAAGGTGGGAGGAAGAGTTTGCCCCTCTGCAGACAGGAGCAGAGAGTGAGATAAAACTGTTTGGTATTCACTGAGGCCCCCAAGGAACCTGTGTGAAATGGTGGGGCTTCAGAGACAAACAGACGTGGGTCCCAATCTGGTATCCATCACTTACTGAATGTGTGACTCTGGGCAAGGTATTTGGTTTCTTTAAGCTTTGGCTCTCTCATCGATAAAAAAGAAAATGATAATACCTACCCCATAACACTGCTGTGAAAATTAGATAAGAAAATGGTTTTTTCACCAAGTTAGAACAGTAGTTGTCAGGGGGTGGTTTGTGTTTACCCACTGTCTATAATGTATAGCACTTTCAGAGTGAGGTAGCTCTGAAGTCAGAAAGCCTCCACTCAAATCCCTGTTGGCTCTCCCACTGCTAGCAAGGGGATGTTTGGCAAGTGAGCTAACCTCTTGAAGCCTCAGATTTCATATCTATAAAGTGCAGATGATAATAAATAGTATCTGCCCCAGAGGATTGTGGTGAAGATTAAATCAATCAATCAATGTAAGCTACTTAACCCAGTGCCTTGGCACTTGGTAAGCATTCAATAAATCTTAATTGTTGCTTGTTGCTTTATTTTTTCTTATTTGAGAGTCCTCATTAACTGGAATCTAGTCAGACTGAAGTTTCTTTTCCAAGAAAATGCCACAATTACCTTGCTTTCAGCTCTGTATTTAACATCCCTGCATTTTAGTTTTGCTTATTAGTTTTTCTCATAGGCCCTTTTCTGGAATCTTAAAGATGCCATGTTTTGAATAACTGTGAAGTTAAAAATGTTAAAGAAAACAGTTTTTATTTAACTAGGATTTCTCAAAATTAAAGCAGCATAAGCCATCACCCCTAATTCTTTTTTTTTTTTAAAGATTTTATTTATTTATTCGACAGAGATAGAGGGCAGACAGCCAGCGAGAGAGGGAACACAAGCAGGGGGAGTGGGAGAGGAAGAAGCAGGCTCATAGCGGAGGAGCCTGATGTGGGGCTCGATCCCATAACGCTACATCACCCCTAATTCTAAAGCCCTGTCACATCCTTGAACTTTCTAAGATTAAATGTCCTGCATCCTTTTTAAAAAAAATTAGTATAGTATCTTTTAAATTGTTGTGATGTTATCTCTGTTTTTCTAGTACCATCTGCTTTTTGTAGTTGGTGTTGTTGCTTTAGAAACATTTTTTAGGGGAGCCTGGGTGGCTCCGTTGGTTAAGCGTCTGACTCTTGATTCTGGTTCAGGTCATGATCTCAGGGCCATGAGACTGACCCCCACATTGAGCTCTGCACTCAGTGGGGAGTCTGCTAGAGATTCTGTCTCTCCCTCTCCCTCTGCCCCTTCCCCCAAATAAATAAATAAATAAATAAATCTTGTAAAAAAAAGCAAACAAACTGAAAGTGCTCAGAGAAAGACAGGGGAACACATATAAGGGAGCAACAACCGAAATGCCTGTGGATATCTTGTCGGAAGGATGGAGGCAAGGAGGTAGAGGAACATCATCTTCAAGTTCTGAAAGAAAAAAATAATCAAACCTGTCAACCCAGAATTCTGTATCTAGTGAAAATATCCTTTATGAATGAAGGCGATAAAATCATCTAATGAGATTCCACTACATACCCACCAAAATGGCTAAAATTTAAAAGACTGAAAATACCAACTTTTGGCAGGCATTTGGGACTCTCACACAGCTGGTGAGCATGTGAAATGGTACATTCTCTTAGAAAAACAGTTTGGCAGCTGTTTTTAACTCTTAAAAAGTTAAACATGCATTTATCATATGACCATCCTTTCCACTTACTAGGTGCTTACCCAAGAGAAATGAAAGCACATATCCATAAACAGACTTGGGGCCAAATACTCATAGCAGCTTTATCTGTAATCACCAAAAACTGAAACAAGCCAAGTGTCCATCAACAATTTGGATAAACAAATTACAGTATATCCATACAATAGAAAACTACTCAGCAGCAAAGAAATATACATACTAAGAGAATTTGTTGCCAGCATATCTGCACTATGAGAAATGCTATAGGATATTGTTCAGGCTGAAGAGAAATAATACCAAATGGAAACTCAAATCTTCAGCAAGAAATAAAATGTAAATGACAAATATCTAGGTTAATATAAAAGACTGCCTTTTCTCCTAATTTCTTTAAAATACATAAAACTACTTAAAGCAAAAATTTTAACATGTCTTACAGGGTTCATAACGTATGTGGATTGAGTGCATGTAGCAATTATATCTTAAAGAACAGGTTTGGGGTGAATGGGCCTATGGTGTTGCAAAGCTTCTACGCTGTAAAAAAACTGATATTAACTCTGTATGGACTGTGAAAAGTTAGGTATGTCTATTGTAACCCCTAGAGCAAACACTAAAAACATAATGCAAAGAGATAGTGTTAAAAAGCCATTAGATAAAGTGAAATTTTTAAAGAATTTTTAAATAATCCAAAAGGAGAAGAGGAGCAAAAAGCAGATGGGACAAGGAATACAAATAGTAAAATGATAGACCTAAATCCAACTTTTTCTGTAATCACATTAAATGTTGATGGACTAAACGCTCCAATTAATAAGCAGAGTTTGTCAGAATGGATTAAAAAAAAGAAAACACCAAAAACCAAGACCCGAGTATATGCTATTTACAAGAGACACATTTTAAATATTAAAAAAACCTATTAAATTATTATGTAATAGAATCCATGTATTTTGGCACATTAGAAATGGCTTTTAAACCTTGCCTATCTCAATCATTATACTTATAAGACAGGAATAATTATACTGTCCAAGATTGTAGTGGTTAAAAAGAATTAAATGGTTATAATGGACTTTGCAAATACTGTATGGTGGCATTATCATTTCCTTATAATAATTACTTAATATATATGATTTTACTATAGTCGTTCTATTGTTCCACTCTGAACAAACTCATCAATGTTTAATGTAAACATTTTCTTTTTTTTTTTCTTGTTAAGATTTTATTTATTCATTTGACAGAGAGAGAGAGAGAGCACAAGCAAGGGAAGCAGCAGGCAGAGGGAGAGGGAGAAGCAGGCTCCCTACTGAGCAGGGAGCCCAGCGTGGGACTCTGTCCCAAGACCCTGGGATCATGACCTGAGCTGAAGGCAGATGCTTAACTAACTGAGCCACCCAGGTGCCCCCAAATTAAATTGCCTTCCATCAAAGTCTTCCTATGGTTGAAAATATTTTATTCTGACACTAAATGTTAGCAATCAAGTGAAGCAAATGAGAGCCGGCCAGCAGAAGGAATCTATTATTAGATTCCTAACCTGAAGCAAAAGTTGTCAGCAGAAACCCTCTTTAGATGTGGCCAAGTCCACCTTGTGACGGGAGTGTGGAAGAACATAAAAACATGCAGCTCCAGAATGGAACCTGGGGGCCTTCAGGGTCAGAATGCTTAATTGGAATTAGAAGACAGGATGCTATGAAACTGGAAGAAATGCATTTTATCTTGGTTAATCATGAAATGAAGCAATAGTACAGGAATATTTTGCTCACACAACATTTTGTATGGCACAGACGGCTAGAGGAGTTCCTAAGATGAGCAAAGGAGAGGACTCACTCAAGCACGGCTGGCTCACCTCCTCACTCAGGTGTCATTTCCTACACTGCATTCTCAGAGGGATCCTCTCCATCACGTCTACAAAAGTTCCCTGTTATAGCCCCTTCTTTGTTTCCTTCTTAAGGCTTATTGCAACATGTAATTATCTTACTCATTTGGCTACCATTTCAGCATTGCCTCCTCTACTAGAATCTAAATTCCATGAGCACAAAAATCTTGTCTGATTTTTTTTTTTTTACCATGACATCTGGTGTCTGACACATAATACATGGTCAATAAACATTTGTTGAATGAATGAATGAATGAATGAATGAATGAATGAATGAAGAGGAAATCTGGGACTGCAATCTGCTTCTCCTTAAGTAAATTTCTTCCACTGACACATATATGCTATATCCAGTTTGAGAATTAACCAATCAACCATAAAAAACCTTTCTTTAGGGGGCGCCTGGGTGGCACAGCGGTTAAGCATCTGCCTTCGGCTCAGGGCGTGATCCTGGCATTATGGGATCGAGCCCCACATCAGGCTCCTCTGCTATGAGCCTGGTTCTTCCTCTCCCACGCCCCCTGCTTGTGTTCCCTCTCTCGCTGGCTGTCTCTATCTCTGTCAAATAAACAAAATCTTTAAAAAAACCAAAAAAACCTTTCTTTAGTATTACAAATCATTCCAAAATTCTTATGTTTTCCAGTAGCCCTCCTAATGTGTCCTGGTCTTTTTCTTGTTAGATCTTGACTTGCACTATGTTTTCTTGCTTGATTTCTTTCTTTCTTTTTTTTTTTTAAAGTAAGCGCCACGCCCATCATGGGGCTTGAATTCATGACCCTCAGATCAAGAGTTTCATGCTCTTCCAAAGCCAGGTGCCCCTCTTGTTCAATTTTTTTAGGTTTGCCTTGGAGTGACAGGTTGACCCCAGCCCTGGTGAGGGCAGGGAACATCCCTAGACATCTCTGTCTGGATATCTGCTTAGAATAGAGAATAACATTTTCATGTGACCTAAAAAAAAGGAGCTGATTGCACCCATAACTTGAGTTTGACTTAGAAACAAGTAGAAGGTGGTAAGGGCTGAGGGAGCTCGTTGAGAACAATGACATGTCCCTACTCCTTCATCTATCCCCCCAATCCCTTCATCGATCATCCCTTCATTCAGCAATCACAGCACTTACTAAGCTCAGACCTATCCCAGAACTGTTCTAAATGTTTTATGCATGTTAATTCAATTAATCCTTTTGGTTACCCTAAGGGTTCGCACTGTTATAATACCCAGTTTATAAATAAGAAAACTGATAACGATTTTTTAAGCATTATTGCTCAGTGGTCTTAGAGAAGGAGCTGACAATCTTTTTAGAGTCACATAGATAATGTTACTAAAATGATAATAATTTTCTAAATCGTTTTTGACATATGTCATCATGATGAAACAGTATTTAAGCAAAATTACATACTGTCCTAAAATTAGGGGAAGCGTTGCATATAATACATGTCAGGACAAAGTCAGTGCTAAACAGGAGAAATGAGCCAAGTGCTGTGCTGCAGGGAGGAAGCCTGAGGAGTGGGAAGAGCACGGCATTGGGGATGGAGAGATGTGGGACTGAATCAGGTCTCTGTGGTCTTGGGCAGGGTGCATAAGCTTCAGCGTTTATACCTGTGAAATGAAAGTAACAAAGCCTCTAGCGGTCTTTCCTGAATTCCCCAGACTGAGCTAAGAGTACCCTTCTGTGCTTCTCCATCACCTTTTGCGATGCTTGAGATCATTTGCCACATTGAAAGTACTTCTGATAGGACCATCTCTTCCTTAGATTATAAATTCCTCAGGGCAACAGTGTCTGAGGATGGTGTCTGCTCCCAACAGGGCCTAGGGGAGCCCCTAGTCCTAGTTAAATCTGACTGGCTCCTCTGTCTCACTCTCTCTAAAAAAGCAAAAAAATAACCCCCCCCAAACTCCCACAACTCTTTGCACATTTAGCTGTTCTTAAATTATTTTTTGCAGTTATCTAAGTAAGCATGGATTTGGACCTCTGAGGTTAAGAGCTGGGGGCTCCTTTTAGAAGTAAAAAGATAGATTACTGAATTGAAAAACAACTAAAATGTACATACAGTGGTATAGAAAAGGTATACAAAGTCAAGCTGAAAATTGCAAACAAGATACGAAAGTCGGGTCTCCTACTGTGGTCACATCACTTAAGAGGTTCTAATGGACGGGATTAGAGATTGTAAAACACTACTAAATCACACTCACTGATTTCTATGTAAAGGCAATTTTTGCCTTAATTTGTTGAAAAAAAAAATTGAAGTCCAAGGTTAAACTCTTAAAGCTACAGAGTTTCTTCTTTTTTTTTTTTTTTAAAGATTTTATTTATTTTTTCGACAGAGATAGAGACAGCCAGCGAGAGAGGGAACACAAGCAGGGGGAGTGGGAGAGGAAGAAGCAGGCTCACAGCAGAGGAGCCTGATGTGGGGCTTGATCCCATAACGCCAGGATCACGCCCTGAGCCGAAGGCAGATGCTTAACCGCTGTGCCACCCAGGCGCCCCCAGAGTTTCTTCTATAATGCCTGACTAGAAGAGGAAACATTTCCATCAGATAGAACGCACAGCTGGTAGGTGGAGAATCAGAACATGGTCTTATCACAACACGATGTAAAGCACAGATTATTGAAATGCAAATGTCTGCATGAAATAACTAATCTCAACATGAATGGGTTGCTTTGTTCTGGCTTATGGTTATTCCCATGTTGTCTTTTGGGGATTTATAAGTGACCCCAAGCACTGTGTAAAGATTTCAGTGAGAGCAAATGGAAGCACTTGACACTGCACATACTGAAACAATACATCCCCCCTCCCCCAAACAATACTTTTCTTACAGAAGGCTGTTTCACCGCTAGAAGCAAATCAACACAGGATGATGGTCTACAGAGACTGGAGAAGGTAGAGCCTCCAGGGAATGGGTAAGTCCTCACACCATCCTCAGGGACCCGAACTTCTTTTACTCTACACACACCATAATTAGTTATATAGGTGGCTATTTTTAGAGTCAGACTCTCCTATTACAAAACGATTTTCTTTTTTATGATTGCTTTGTATCCTTGACTCTCTTACCCAGCATTGACAAACAGGCCCAGGAAGGACTGTCTGACAATACAGGGTTTGCCCGTTTGGACTCCCTACTGGATTATATTAAGGTTCGCACACAGTTCATCATGACGGATGTGTCATCTTCGGTTGGTGATGTGACCATGCTTATTTTTAAGGACTTTTTTTTTTTTTTAGCAGTTGTTATTGTTGTTTTAGGTTCACAGTAAAATCGAGCAGAAGGTACAGAGATTTCCCGTATATGATCCCCTCCCACGCACAGCTTCCCCCCACATCAGCACCTCCCCACCAGAATGGTACCTTTGTTACAACTGATGAGCCTACATTGACATATCATCATCACCCAAAGTCCATAGTCTAATTAGGGTTCATTCTTGGTGTTAATACATTCCATGGGTTTGGACAAATGTATAATGACATATATCAACCATGCTGGTATCCTCCAGAGTAGTTTCTCTTCCCTAAAAATGTTCTCCGCTTTGCCTATTCATTCTTCCTTCCTCCCAACCCCTGGCAAACTCTGATTTTTTTTACAGCCTCCCTGGTTTTGCCTTTTCCAGAATGTCATCGTTAAAACCATACAGTCTTTAGCCTTTTCAGATTGGCTTCTTCCACTTAATAACGTGAATTTAAGTTTCTTCCATGTTCTTTCATGGCTTGATAGCTCTTTTCTTTTTAGGGAAATTATATTTCATTGTCTGAATGTAGCACAATTTATTTACCCATTCGCTGTCTGAAGGACACCTTAGTTGCTTCCAAGTTTTGGGGGACCATGCTTTTTGGACTAAAAATAATTCAAGTAAGCAACGTTAGAGATTTAAAAAAATATTTTTTGGGTCTCTGAGGTAAAAAACAAAGCTTAATACAAATGGATTTGAGAAGATATTCTGCCAAACTCAGGAGACTCTTTTTGAGACTCTTCCAAAATAGCTATTTATATCTAGAAGCAACACCTGCTTAATCAGCAAGTAAGCCCAATTTCAGTAATTTTGTCCTAGTTTGTGTGCATGTAAGTACAAAGATCAGTATTAAGTTATATTCCTAGACTGTTTTGATAATGCTTAATAAACAAAGGGAGACTACAATGGTGGATTGTTACTTGACTCTAAATTTGTTGATTATAAAGGAAATACCAAAAAAAAAAAAAAAAGAAAAGAAAAGAAAGAAGTACCAATGGGCAAGGAAAGTTATCAAAAGACTGAGAATATATGGTAAGGGAGAGAACATGGGGAAGTAGGGACTCATACTTTTTGGTAAGACTGAGAATCAATGCAGTCTTTTTTTTTTTTTGAAGGCAATTTGGAAGACTTTTCTAAAATTTTAAGTAGCGTACCTTGTGATGAAGTTTCTACAGATTTGTCCTGTAAAAAATACACAAGTGCGGGGCGCCTGGGTAGCGCAGTCGTTAAAGCGTCTGCCTTCGGCTCAGGGCGTGATCCCGGCGTTCTGGGATCGAGCCCCACATCAGGCTCCTCTGCTGGGAGCCTGCTTCTTCCTCTCCCACTCCCCCTGCTTGTGTTCCCTCTCTCGCTGGCTGTCTCTATCTCTGTCACATAAACAAATAAAATCTTTAAAAAAAAAAATACACAAGTGCTACATGGGAAGATGCTGCCAGTATATTAAATGAAGAAAACAATTTACAATAATAGCAGTGATCCCTTTAAATAGAGACTTGTATAAAACACAAAATATCCGGAAGAGTTTCTCCAAAATGTATTAGGTGATTACCTCCTGAGAAGTGGGATTGGGGTTTTACTAGTTTTCTATCACCGTGTAACAAATCACCAAACTCAGGGACAGAAACTAACACCTAGTGCATTATTTTATGGTTTCTATAGGTTACAAGTCAGGCACAGGGTGCCTTGGTTCCCTGTACAGGGAATCACAAGGCTGAAATCAAATTGTCAGCCAGGTGGAGATCTCATGTGGAATTCTCTTCCAAGCTCATTCAAGCTGGCTGTGATACTGTGATTTACAGTGAGAAATACATATTTGGTCTCCATCGCATTTCTATCACAGAGCTCCCAAAACCCTTGGAATTTCCTAAGTGACGAGAGCGGTGAGGATGTTTTTTGCTATGTTAATGAGGTAACTTTGGAGACCCCTCCCCCCACTTCTGGGTAGGGGCTGGTTGCCAAGAGAACTAACCACGTGTTTGGAGGGTTGGGACTTTTAGTCCCACCACCCCTACCTTGACCTTCGGAGAAGGGAGAGGGGCTGGAGGTTGAAACAATCACCAGTGGCCAAGGATTTAATCAGTTGTGCCTATGTAATGAGGCCTACATAAAAACCTAGGACAGGTTTCAGAGTGGCCCGGGTCATGTTAATTTGGGGAGAGTGGTGCACCTGAAGAGAGTATGGAAGCCCCACCTCCTTTCTCTATACCTCGTCCTGGGCATCTCCTCCATCTAGTTCTTCCTGAGTTATATCCTTCTATAATAAACTGCTAATCCTTTAATATGTGTCCCTGAGTTTTGTGAACCCCTCTAGCAAATTGATTGAACCCAAAGAGGGGGTGGGGATTGTTGGAACCTCCAATCTATAATCATGGGTCAGAAGCAGAGGTGGTAACCTGGACTTGGGACTGGCATCTCAAAATGGGGCCCTAATCTGTGGGATCTGATGCTACTTAGGGTATAATATATACACAATATATATATTGTGTCAGAATTGAGTTGAGGGGTGCCTGGCTGGCTCAGTCTGCGGAGCATAAGACTCTTGATCTCAGGGTTGTGAGTTCAAGCCCCACACTGGGCATAGAGCTTACTTTAAAAAAAGTGGGTGGGACGCCTGGCTGGCTGCGTCAGTGGAGCACACAACTATTTTTTTTTAATATATAATTGTATTTATTTATTTGAGAGACAGGGAGAGAGTGAGAGAGAGGGAGAGAGAATCTGAAGCAGACCCCACACTGAGCACGGAGCCCCGTGTGGGGCTCCATCTCACAACCTTGCGATCATGACCTGAGCCAAAACCAAAAGTCAGGTGCTTAACCCACTGAGCCACCCACGTGCCCACAGCGTGTAACTCTTGATCTCAGGGTTGCATGTTCAAGCCCTATGTTGGGTAGAGAGATTACTTAAAAATAAATAAATAAATAAAAATCTGAAGGAAAAAAAAAGAATTGAATTGAATTGTAGGACAGATCCCCAGCTGGTGTCTGAGAATTGCTTGGTGGTGTGAGGAAACTATACCCCACCCCCTCCCCCCATGGGAATTGGCGACCAGAATCATTACTGGCAGAATTCTTTTCCTTGTAGTTGTGAAATGGCGGTTCCATTTCCTTGCTGCGGGTCAGTGAGGGCTGCTTGCTGTTAGTTCCCAGAAGCTGTCTGCGTTCTTTGTCAGGCGGTCCCTTCTATCAGGTGTACCTAATCCTTCTCATCCTGCAGATTTCTCATTTCTTCTTCTGCCACCAGCCAGAGAAAACTCTGATTTTAGAGGACTCGTGTGATTGGGTCCAACTCAGATCATCTATGGTGAGGTTGACTATCGTGAGTAAAATCTCTCCTATTCACCATTCGTGCACGTCAGGGACGTGCACACCAAGGAGACAGGAAATCTTGGGGGCCAGCTAAGAATTTTGCCCTCCACAGGGCTGGAGTTAAAACGAGGAGTATTTTCACTTTGTGCTTTATACATATTTGTAATGTTTGAATTTGGGGGGGAAGGAATATGTGTCACTTTTTGTACTCCAGAATGTCTGAAAGGATATACCCTAATATTTTAACAATGGTTAGTAGGAATAAGATTTTTCTTTTTAAGATTTTATTTTAAAGTAATATCTAAACCTAATGTCGGGCTCAAACTTACAGCCCTGAGACCAAGAGTTGCATGACTGAGGGGCGCCTGGGTGGCACAGCGGTTAAGCGTCTGCCTTCGGCTCAGGGCGTGATCCCGGCGTTACGGGATCGAGTCCCACATCAGGCTCTTCTGCTATGAGCCTGCTTCTTCCTCTCCCACTCCCCCTGCTTGTGTTCCCTCTCTCACTGGCTGCCTCTCTCTGTCGAATAAATAATAAATAAAATCTTTAAAAAAAAAAAAAAAAGAGTTGCATGACTGAGCCAGCCAGGTACTCCCTAATGTTTTATTATTTTTTAATTTTTAATTTTTTTTAAAGTAGGCTCTATGCCCAATGTGGGGCTTGAATTCATGACCCTGAGATTAAGAGTCACATGCTCTACCAGCTGAGTCAGCCGGCCATCCCAGGAATAAGGTGTTTTTAAATATAACCATATGGTAACCAACTTTTTATCATATAACTATAAGAATATAAAGTTATTTCCATTTTAAATTTTTAAAAATTTTATGCAGGTCATAGACCGAAGCAGCTAATAGAGTTTGTACTGGTGCCATTTTGGCTAATGGTAGTTTTTGCTGTGGTTGTGAATATACATCCTGACAATGCAGCATGGCCAAGATGTAAGAAACTATGAATGCATTTGAGAAGAGTGGAGATAAATTCGTGGGTGAGAGACACACAGGTTATCAGGAGCACTGCAAGTAGGCAGCATCAGGGGAGAAAACATCATCTGAGGATTTAGGTTACAGGGTCCTCTGACTGGCTGGAAGCAGGTCTCATACTTTTCCTGCAGCTCTCGACTCTCGTCTGGAAAATGAGGGCATTAGACCAGATGAACCCTAAGATCCATGTGTTTTGCTCAGTCTTTTTGAGATTCATACCATGGTTTCTTACAAAATTCTCCTAGTGTTGGGGCGCCTGGGTGGCGCAGTCGTTAAGCGTCTGCCTTCAGCTCAGGGCATGATCCCAGAGTTCTGGGATCGAGCCCCACATCAGGCTCCTCCGCTATGAGCCTGCTTCTTCCTCTCCCACTCCCCCTGCTTGTGTTCCCTCTCTCGCTGGCTGTCTCTCTCTCTGTCAAATAAATAAATAAATAAAATCTTTAAAAAAAAAAATTCTCCTAGTGTTATGGTCCTAAATAAACACAAGCTGGAAGGATTATTAGCCTGATGCTGAGAGGCAGGTTTTATGTTCTTTTGAGTTATAAGCATGTTCCCAGAAAAGAAGGGTTGACGCTGGATCAATCTGAGAAAACAAAGTACAAATACAAAATTTGGGAGCGCCTGAGTGGCTCAGTCGATTAAGCGTCTGCCTTTGGCTCAGGTTGTGATCCCAGGGTCCTGGGATAGAGCCCGGGCTCCCTGCTCAGTGGGGAGTCTGCTTCTCCCTCTGCCCCTCCCCCTGCTTGTGCACGTGCTCTCTCTCTCTCTCTCTCTCAAATAAATAAAGTCTCAAAATTAAAAAAAGTTAAAAAAAACACAAACAAAATTTGACTGAAAACCAGAATGAGCAAGTCAGGCGCAAAGAACTATCGGACTTTGGAAGGTGGCAAGGGAAGGAAGGATGCTCTCATAGGAGCCCTCACAATTTAGAGGTCTGAAGAATAAAAATATTTTTCATCCCATTCAAAGAAAACAGGCTTCTTCTCAGAGTCAACACCGAGTAACTCACTCTTGATCAAGAAGAGAGAATGTGAAGAAAAAAAAAGGAAGAATGTGTTTGGGTCATTTCATATTTGTTATATGTAGGTCAGGGAGCAAAATCCCTAAGTGCAGGGTAACACACAGCAAAAACAAACTGCTAGCCTAGATTGATTTTGTATTTTCTGTTCTTTTCCAGTAGGTCTTTGTTTCCTGAAAGGAAGGGCTGATACTGATTAATTGAGAAAAACAAATTTGGAATGATAAAGTACTTCCCACACATTCCCGACAATCTAGGCACTTAGCAGTTTACATGCATTCTTTTCATCTCTCCTACCACCACCTCCCTCTTCAGCAAGGTCTAAAGACTTCAGTAGGACTACAACAGAATCCTTATTCTTGCTGGGGTCAGGAGTCACATTTTTATAAATAAAACATCTTAATCTAATGAAAAGAGCTGGGGCCTGGGAGTCAGTGATTCCAGACTCTCCACACTCACCTGGGCCTTCTACTTGACTAGACCGCAACCGTGGTCTGTAAAGGCTTGAGCAAGAGGTGCCTGGTGGCTCAGTCAGTTAAGTGTCTGCCTTCGGCTCGGGTCATGATCTCAGGGTCCTGGGATCGAGCCCCCACATCAGGTTCCCTGCTCAGTGGGGACCCTGTTTCTTCCGCTCCCTCTGCTTGTGCTCTCTTGCTCTGTCAAATAAATAAATAAAATCTTAAAAAAAAAAAAAAGGCTTGAACAGAATACTAACATGTTTTCTCTTTCTTTCTTTCTTTCTTTCTTTCTTTCTTTCTTTCTTTCTTTTTCTTTCCTTCCTTCCTTCCTTCCTTCCTTCCTTCCTTCCTTCCTTCAAGAGGGGAGGAGCAGACAGCATTGAGCATGGAGCCCCACATGGGGCAGGATCCCAAGATCATGACCCAAGCTGAAACCAAGAGTCAGACGCTTAACTGACTGACCCATCCAGGTGCCCCAATACTAACATGTTTCTAACAGCTCAAGGTCATATCCTTAGGATGACCCATCCTCCCCCTTAAAGTGCCTGACTGAGAAAACTTAAGTTGGCTAAGAGAGTTTACTATTTGTTCCAGCCAACACCTGAAGATAAGTCCCCTGTCTCCCGACCTCTGGGGATGGGTAGGAGCCTAGCTTCCATAAGAGCCAGTTAACAAAGCCAGATGGGTTTCACATGGACAAACCCCACTTTCCTACATTTTGTAATTTTTCACTTCCCTGACTCTGCTGAATCTTCATTCACATCCCTCCCTATTCCTTCATTCTCCCTTTAAAATGCCCCATCAGGGATGCCTGGGTGGCTCAATAGGTTAAGCATCTGCCTTAGGCTCAGGTCGTAATCCTAAGGTCCTGGGATGGAGTCCTGCATCGGGCTTCTTGCTCAGTGGGAAGCCTGCTTGTGCTCACTCTAGCTCTCTCTGACAAATAAGTAAATAAAATCCTAAAAACAAAACAAAACAAAATAAAATGCTCAGTCACCTCTGTACAAGTTCAAGTTGAATTCAGTTCACATTGAGCTTTCTGATTGCAATGGTGTATCACTGATTAAAATCTGCCCTTACCATTTTAGTTAGTGTCCAGCTTTGTTCATCTTTGACAGTATGTGCACAAAATAGACATTAGCTCACATATGCAGTTAATTTGATATTCACATTGGGCATCCAGTCGTGTTTAGTGACATTTTAAATCATGACTATGTTGCTAGAAATCACGTGATCAGTTTTGCGGTCCCAAAGCTGAAATAACCTCTTTCTAAGAAATGATAGTGAAAAAGAAGTTCTTAGAATCCAGTAGGGAGAAGAGGTTATCATTCACATTGCTCTGACCACTACTTTGCTTCTCCAAGTTGCTGATTTATTTAATTGTGTGCTTTTTTGGATTTGGTTTTTGGGTCTTGATATTGATTTGTTTTATAGTTTGTGGTTCTGAAGTTTGAGTTTGAGAATTGAAGAGTAATTGATTACTACCTCAAATAGGATAAAAATAGCCATAAAGAATGAGCTTGACGAGGTCAAGTATCTTGTCTCCCTTCTGTGCTGTACACAAAGTATAGGGTCTGGTACTTTCCTCATAGAAAAAATAATTAAATTTTTGAAATAACCCAGAGAGAGCTTTTTTAGGGGTGGGGAGAGTAGGGTTTATTGTGGTGAGATATATATAACATGACATTTTTTATTTTAACCATTCATAAGTACACAATTCAGTGGCATTGAATACATCCACAATGTTGGGTAACCAACCACTATCTATACCTAAAAGTTTTATCATCCCCTCACAAAAACTCTGTACCCATTAAACAATTCTCCCCCCTCCTTCTCTCCCTAGGCTCTGGTAACCTCTATTCTTTCTACCAGAGAGAGCATTTTAAATACAAGATTCTTATTTTTTTTAAATTAATTATTATTATTATTATTTTTTTAGCAATCTCTACACCCAATGTGGGGCTTGAACTTATAACCCCGAAATCAAGAGTCACATGCTTTTCTGACTGAGCCAGCCAGGCACCCCTTAAAGACCAGATTCTTAAGATTTAAGTTTTAAAGCTGTTCAGGAAAACATTTTTATTTATCTTACCCTTAGGGATAAGTCTGACATTTACCAAGCCCCCCTTTTTTATTTTTATTTTATTATTATTATTTTTTAAGATTTTATTTATTTATTTGACAGAGAGAGACAGCCAGCAAGAGAGGGAACAGAATCAAGGGGAGTGGGAGAGGAAGAAGCAGGCTCCTAGCAGAGAGCCTGATGCCGGGCTCGATCCCAGAACGCCAGGATCACGCCCTGAGCGGAAGGCAGACGCTTAACGACTGTGCCACCCAGGCGCCCCCCCCCTTTTTAAAGATTTTATTTATTTATTTGACAGAGAGTGACAGCAAGAGAGGGAACACAAGCAAGGGGAGTATAGAGGGAGAAGCAGGCTTCCCACGGAGCAGGGAGCCCGTTGTGGGGCTCAATCCCATGACCCTGGGATCATGACCTGAGCCGAAGGCAGACGCTTAACGACTGAGTCACCCGGGCGCCCCCCTCTTCATTTTTCCTTCTAACGTGCTGCACGCCACACTGAAGGCAATGAGAATGCTTACCCACCGCGGCTGAGGAGTGAACGTTCTTCCGCCGCCGCCCGCATGCTTGCACCGCGCGGTCGTGCTCCTGGTGGCTTCTTGACAGCCAGCACCAGGGAGTTTTCCGCAAACATTTATCATGACAACTTGCATACATCTTTAAAACTCCCAGGCCCTGCTGCACCTGCAAGAGCCGTGGGATGGGCCCCAGGCCCCTCCCTTCCTGGGTGCCATGCGGGCGGGGGAGCAGAATTTTACCCGGTTCAGTGACATTCAATAGTAAATATTAATAACGTATTAAGAATAATATATTTTCTCCTACCGATCTTCCTAGTTCTTATCGGTAGGGGAAGAAAGGAATAAACAATGGGGGGGTAATCAGAAGGGGGAATGAAGCATGAGAGACTATGGACTCTGAGAAACTGAGGGCTTCAGAGGGGAGGGAGGTGGGGGAATGGGATAGGCTGGCGATGGGTAAGGAGGGCACGTGTTGCACGGTGCACTGGGTGTTATACGCAACTAATGAATCATCGAACTTTACATCAGAAACCGGGGATGTACTGTATGGTGACTAACATAATATAATAAAAAATATTATTATTTAAAAAAAAGAATAATATATTTTACGTAAAGTCATTTATTGAGCTCAGTTTAAACCTCTTTCGGAGCCTCTACCAAGGGTTGGCAAAGGACCAGGTAGGGAGTGTTGTCGGCCTCGCTGGCCGCGTGGCCTCTGTGATAACTACACAACTGTGCCACTGTAGTTCCCTAGCAGCCGTAGACAATAGGAAACGACGAGCATGGCTGTGTCCCACAGGACCCCGAAAGTAAAATTCCATAGAATTTTCATGTCGTAAAAAGTTATTCTTCTTTTGATTCATTTTCAACTATTTAAAAATGTTA
Source organism: Ursus maritimus (assembly GCF_017311325.1). NCBI lineage: Eukaryota > Metazoa > Chordata > Mammalia > Carnivora > Ursidae > Ursus > Ursus maritimus. The sequence goes on from NW_024425452.1 coordinate 25,887,894, forward strand.
AGGGGCGCCTGGGTGGCACAGTGGGGCGCCTGGGTGGCACAGTCGTTGAGCGCCTGCCCGCAGCTCAGGGCATTATGGGATCGAGCCCCACATTGGGCTCCTCCGCTATGAGCCTGCTTCTTCCTCTCCCACTCCCCCTGCTTGTGTTCCCTCTCTCGCTGGCTGTCTCTGTCAAATAAATAAATAAAATATTAAAAAAAAATGTTAAAACCTTTCTTAGCGCTTAGGCCCAACCAAACGGGCAGTCAGATTTGGCCGGTGGGCTCCAGCAGTTTCCCTACCTCTGCTCTTTACTAATACATCGTTTGCACTGAGGTCTTTATAGCCTCCTTAGACCCACTGAATTTCACACTTGATGAAACATCGTAACATTTCTTTAGGATGTCAAGTCCCACTCATGTTTGAACAGTGAAAGTACTGCTCAAAAAACAAGATCTTACTCAACTTATTGTTCTTTAACACAGGACTATAAACTGCACGTTAACGAACAGCCTTGCTAATTATTCTTTTCTAATAGATCTTTTTGAAATTACTCACACCGTGCCTCCCACATTAGGCATGATCTCATCCTCTGTACCCTCCAAATTCATTCACACTTTGACCCACTTAATCGCTTTTTAACTTTATCTTCATCAGTGTTGAACTATTCCAGTACAGGAAAAGTAGTTTTGTAATAAGCTCATTAAATAGCTCGAGTTTTTGTTGGTGGTGTTTTCTTCTTAAGCTGAAACATTACTCAATTTGTGTGGCTTATGTTGCAACTGTGAGTCTGGTGAGTCAATATCACCTCATGAGTAACTTTCATTAAAATTCAAACTGGTGGGCGCTTGGGTGGCACAGCCGGTAAGCGTCTGCCTTCAGCTCAGGGCGTGATCCTGGCGTTGTGGGATCGAGCCCCACACCAGGCTCTTCCCCTGTGGGCCTGCTTCTTCCTCTCCCACTCCCCGTGCTTGTGTTCCCTCTCTTGCTGGCTGTCTCTATCTCTGTCAAATAAATAAATAAAAATCTTAAAAAAAAAAAAATCAAACTGGTTGGTAATTTGGAGAATGAGAACACAATAATATAGTCAATTGGAGTTTCTTCCCTGTTGAGTGCTTTGCTAGGTTCAGTGGAGACAGAAAAGAACCATACCTTTGAGGAGCTTACAGTTCAGTGGGAAAGATAAGATGAATGTACAAGAAACCATAATGAATTCATTATTAATTCATTGAGAATTCCCATTTGCTACAAGTAACTGCATTATATATTATATCATTGGGTCCTAACGTGGAGGAGGGATAATTTCTTCTTCTTACTACCCTCCTAGGTTCTCAGGCTTGAGCCCTGTAAATCAGACTGACAAAAGGCAGTTTAACAGGAGGAAAGTATGCAGATTTATAGAAATTAATTTGTATGTGACACGGGAGCCTCATAAGGAAATGAAGACGTGAAACAATTAGAGGTAAGCATTTTTATACTAGGTTTGATGAAGAGTGGAAAGTTGTGGAAAAATGTCATAGGACAAAAGAGTATGAGCTAAAAGGTAGTAAACTGGGGGAAACGTAGCAAGGCCTGTTCATTCGGATTCCTCTCCACATTCCTCTGCCTTTGAAGATAAAGCTACTCCTTTCCTTGAAGTTCCGAGCGGGTGCCTTTCACTAGAGGGTCTTAGGACCTGCTTCAGGGAAGAAGGTGTTGGTCAAAAAGTCCTTACACCTGCTGCTTCTGGAACTCCTTCAGTCTGAAGTATTCAATCTGCTAAGGTGCCACATTTTGGGGTAGTATGTCCTAAACCCTGTCACTTGCAACTATTAAATGAGATGTGGTAACCATTTCACAGGTGAGGACACTGAGGCAATGAGAAAAATTTTTTTTAAAGATTTTATTTATTTGTGAGAGAGAAAGAGAGAGAGAGAGGGAGAACAGGAGCAGGGGGAGGGGCAGAGGGAGAAGCGGGCTCCCTGCTGACCAAGGAGCCCAACTCCGGGCTCCATCCCAGGACCCCTGAGATCATGACCCCAGCTGCTGCTTAACTGACTGAGCCACCCAGGTGCTCTGGCAATGAGAAATTTAAAAAATTACTCAAAGTGGCAACTCACCAGTGACTACTTGACTCCAAGGCAAATTCGTTTGCCCCTCACCACTCAGATCATCGAGTCCAATCTCCTACATGAAGGAAACACAGAGTTAACATGGGAAAAATAACTTATTTATTTCCTAATTCAATGACCTATGAATAATGGCTGTTGCTAGATTCAGTTTAGTGAGGATAATGTGCTTAGGCAAAAAGGCCATGCTGATGTAAGAAGTTCATACCAGACAACCTGACCTACAAGAAGGTGTTTTGTATGAAGCTAAACACTGTAAAGAAAACATATTTACATTACAATTAAAAACATTTTATCTAGTGGTGCCTGGCTGGTTGGCTCAGTAGGGAGAGTATGGGACGCTTGATCTCAGGGTTGTGAGTTCAAGCCCCACACTGGGTGTAGAAATTACTTCAATAAATAAATAAAAATAAACTTAAAAAATTTTTTGTCTAAATTTAATTACAATTTTAAAATAAAGCTAGAGTGGTGGAATCCATGAAGGAAGGTAGACATGTGATTTGATGCCTGTCGTGTTTGCAGAGATCATTTAAGTCAGTCCCCAGAAGACATGACAAGAGGCCTCTAAGTTTTGTTTGTGGGAGAATGGAAAGAAATCAGAATGTCTCCTACTTAGATTTTTCAAAGTGTTGGCTCCTTTCATTGAGGTCTATGCTGGTCAGCACTGATAGTGTCAGGGCCAACCTGCCACCAAGGTATTCAACAAGGCTGCTAGTTGAATACTTTTCGCTAGAGGGTCTTATGACCTGCTTCAGGGAAGAAGGTGTTGGTCAAAAAGTCAGCATAGCTGTACTATGCTACATACCCAAACTCTTAGGAATTAGAATGAAGGGCTCAGAGGATGACCATCCCCTGAAGAGCTTTGTCCAGAGAAATAGTGAGGTTAGGAAATAATACCTTAGGTACAGAAAGGACAAAGAGGAAGAAAACCCAGCCTAGAGGGGCCAGCAAAACAACCAACTCATCAAGATTATGTTAATACGGTGTTGTGAGTCACACATAACAAAGGACTTAAGTTATTTTTCTTTTAAGTCTATTTACTTATTTATTTTGGTAATCTCTACACCCAACGTGGTGCTTGAACTCATGACCCTGAGATCAAGAGTCACGTGTTCTTCTGACCGAGCCAGCCAGGTGGCCCTGTACTTAGGTTATTTATTTATTTTAAAGATTGTATTTATTTATTTGTCAGAGAGAGAGAGAGGGTACAAGCAGGTGAAACGGCAAGCAGAGGGAGAGGGTGAAGCAGTCTCCCACCAAGAAAGGAACTGGATGTGGGGACTCAATTCCAGGACCCTGGGATCATGACCGTAGCCCAACGCAGACACTTAACCAACTGAGCCACCCAGGTGTCCCATTACGTTATTTTTAAAAATAGATCTTCTGGGGCGCCTGGGTGGCTCAGTTGATTAAGCATCTGCTTCTGCTCGGGTCATGATTTCCGGGGTCCTGGGATGGAGCCCTGCTTTGGCCTCCAACTTTGACTCCCTGCTCAGTGGGGAGCCTGCTTTTCCTTCTCCCTCTGGCCCTCCCCCTCCCCCACCCCAGCCCCATTGCCCATGCGCACACACAACCTCTCAAATAACTAAATAAAAGCTTTAAAAAATAAAATAAAATAAATCTTCTACTGAGTGAGAGTATGTGGGAATTCTCTGTACTATCTTTTCTGTGAATTTAAAATTATTCCAAAATGCAAGTAAAAAAAAATCTTTTAATGACATCTTGACTATTTCTCACTTCCTTTGGTGGGGAGGTGGGAAGCAACTCCCTTCCCCAACAATGGTTTCTGTAAGCCCCAGGAAACCCTACCAGCCTTTTACCATTAGAAATAAAACCACTGGGAAATTACCCCAAGAAGTAAACCACCCTATGTGTAAACATAAATAATCAATATTTGTTCTCACTTGGGAATGAATTTTAGTTTTAATTTTATTTACACTGTTAGTGTAATAAAGTTTTTCTAGCTCATCTATAAAACATAGACTATTAAATATTCCATTGCTTACATTTTTAAACAACTTAGGCCTTGTGAGAATAAGGAAAGGGATATGGGTTATTATCAGACACATTCTAATGACTTACATATGTAAAACCCAAGTATAGCCTCTCATCTGACTTTTCTTTTGAGATCCAAACCTAACAGAAATGAAAGCTTAATCACTAGAGTGAAGTCTTTACAGAGTTTCCAACTCTTTCCAGTAAATGATTTACAGAGATAAACCTTTATTAAGGGTAAACGAACATTTATTTACTGAGGCCCAAGTGTTCTACAAATGCTGTTTCATTTCATTTTCACAAAAGGGCCTGACAGTGTGGTAGCTATTTTTCAGTTTGCTGTGAGGGAACAAGGATTCAGGGACATTAACCTTTTATAGATCTGTAGCTAGTTAACAAGTTTGGATCCCCAGTCTGACAGACTCCAAAGCCTTTTGCCACCACCCCAGGAGGTCTGGCAAGAAATTTAACACTCCTCCCCTTATCTAAAATATATTCTTCCTACAGTGTCTACACTGGAATTCCCAGATATTGGTATCACGCTGCACTTTTGGATAGGTTAGAGAATGGTGTATTAATGGAAACAAATTGAAGAGAAAGTTCTTGATTCATCTTACATTTTATTACTGGAGTACCCAGGAAGAAGAAAAAATGAAACAAAAAACAACCCAGCAGTTAACACAAGACAGAAAACAGGAAGAAAGTAATTCTCAAATAAATTGGCAATGCTAAGTATATCCCACAGAAAATTAATGCAAAGATGTTCCTTGGGGGAGAAAAAAAGTCTTTCTTGGTGAAATAAGTTTGAGAAATTCAGCATACTATCTCTACTGGGATATTAGCATCGGACATTAGCTTAGTAAAGGCTCTGAAAAGTCCTGTAGTAAAAAATCTGTTTAACTCAGTTTTACTTAAAAAAAAAAATCTTCCTCTCACTTAAGTGATCGCTAAATTTAGTGCCATGCAGTGTTTCTCAAAGTGAGGTCAATGACTGATACGCATTGATATTACCCAGAATATAGGCTAACATTGCAAATTTTGGGGCCCTGCCCAACCTCAGATCCATTTGATAACAATCTCTGAGGAGGGGCCTGGAAATTTGCCCATTTAACTAGCTTCCCCAAGTAATTCTATAGACATTCAAGCATGAAAAAACAGTTGGTGTTTTTCAATTCTCTATCCACACTTCTAAACTCATGCTCTCCCACCTCTGTTGCCAAGAGCTCTCACCATCGATCACTTCGCTTTGGTGGAACTTTGTAGGCAGCCTTGAACTCCAGGTTGCTAGGCAAGCAAGAGTTTCCAGTTTAGAAATGCAAATAATATCAGTCACAGGAGTTAGGAATTCCAGATCACTCTTAAATGCAAACGGACACAATTCCTTAGCTTTTACCTTTCATTGTTTCAGTTGGTCCCAGAATAGATGAATGTACTTGGCCTTCTTAGATAGGCAAGAAGCTTTCAACACTTACCAATGCTACCTATGATGTAAATGTTTTCCATCTCTCCTTCCCCTTTCATCTGCCTTCATTTTTCTTCTTCTTTCGGGTGTCTTTTTCCTCTCTACTTTAGAAGTCCTAGAAAGTGATACACTAAAATGTTAACATTTGTTGTCTCTAGTTAATAGGGCTGTGAACAGGGGGTTTTCTTTCTTTTCCCCTACTTTCTGCTTTCAAGTTTGTCAATGTTATGTCGATTTGTAATTTTAAAAAACACATGTGTAATACGGGGTGCCTGAGTGGCTCAGTTAGTTAAGCGTCTGACTCTTGGTTTTGGCTCAGGTCATGATCTCAGGGTTGTAAGACTGAGCCCCATGTTGGGCTCTGAGCTCAGCGTGGAGTCTGTCCCTTTCCCTGTGTTCTCCCCACCCCCCTCCTGGCCCCACGTGTGCACACTCTCTCTCTTTCGAAGCAATAAAATCTTAACAATACCAAACAAAACACATGCGTATGAGAATGGAGATATCTATGGAAGGGACCCCGGAACCGCTGGCTCACTTAAAAGGAGGGAGAGCAGGGCAAGACTAATTACTTTTTATCTTTGTGTTTCTTCACCTGTTAGGTGTATTTTTTGAAAATAGCAAAGAAAAATTAGAACTGTTTCTTTAGTTGGTTTTTCTTCTTCTTCTTCTTTTGCCCTATTTTTCTCTTTCTCTTGCTGGTCGGGTCTTCTCCCGCCAACTGTGAACTCTGTGTTGGGGAAGCAGCTGGATGACACTAGCTGGAATGAAAGAGCCACTGTCTGGTCTTGCTCTGACAGCAGAAACCACACTGCATCGATGTATAGCCTCTTTCTCCTGCAGGACTGAGATTCCTCTTTATAATTCCACTGCTATTTTTAACATCCCTACAGGGTAAGGAGAAAGCCAGGCCCTGCATCTTTGAGCTGGTCCCAAGTTTTCCTAAATCGCTGGTTTCTCCTGGATCCCGTAACACAGAGCATCTGCAGAGGGTTTAGAAAGTGGTCTTAGGTAAGAATTTCTTGCTACACTCCCAAAGAAGCCAGACCTCTTCGTTATGAAAAAGGCCTTGGGGAAAGCAGGAAAATAGGTGTATACTGATTTGTCTGCGGCAAAAGGTCTTAGAATCATCTTCCTCCTCTAAGCAAGAATGAAGAAAGCCCCAGAGCATGAACAGCAGGGTCCCTCCGGCAGAGGCGAAAACCCCTGCAGGCTCAGACCCTCCGGGCTCTCAATCGCCGGGCCAAGTGGCCTTGATAATTCCCCTCATTACTCTAGAGACTGTTAATTTTTCAGTCAGGACTTGCAACCGGGCTCTAATTGTCCACATAGCGCAGAGCGAGAAGCGGAATCAGCCCCTGGAGAAGGCGCCGCTGAGCGGGCCCGGTTGCCAGGACCGTTGCCGGGAGCGCTGCCGGCTGCCCTTGAGCTGCCCTTGAGAAAATGAACACCCCAAAACCCGACGGGCTGCGGCCGCCTTGCCTGTGCCTCGCTCTCTAATAGGGCAATTAACGGGAACGCTAAAGGCCGTGCTGGATTTTTAGGTATATGGGGATTATTTTAGCTATCTCCAGTGGAGGCTTTTCTTAGAAGTGCGGAAACCTCCTTTAAATATTTTAAACTAGTACTGACAGCAGAAGTCCCTTGAGTCTTCAGAAAAATGGGAAAATCGTTTTAGGCATTTTCACTCTGAGAGTGGCTGTGGTGGTACATTACCATTACAGTTGCGATCCGTTTGTAAAGGGCTCCCGCTCTATCGAGCCACCAAGGGTAGACTTGAACCACACTTGCCCTCAACTTTCTCTTGATTTGGGATTATTACTCTTTCACATTAGAGGCTAGTGGGAGAGATTTCGGTAAAATGTAGAAAATAAGTTTTATCTGGGTTTTGGGTTGATAGGACTATTTTAACTTGAATTGCCCAGTATACTTATAAACCAAACGTAGATAGATTGCAAACCTCGCTGTTGGCTACATTCATACACAAGAAAAAAACCTATGTGAGACCAGATTCTCTAATCAATAGAACTTGTATGCTGACTTTCTCCAGTTAAAAGGATTCAAAAGATTGCCTAGTGCACACTTCGGCGTTCCAATTTTTTAAAACGAAAACCACAGGCCCCAAGTGGCATCACTTAAGCCAAGTCACCAAACTGGGGCTTAATACCTCACCTAATTGCAGTTTCAACCTTCTTCAGAAATGCAGTCTTAACTAGTCAGTCAGGAATTTTCTGATCAGCACCAATGAAGTAATCTGTTACCGGGGCCTTCAGTATCCCTCCGTGGAGGATGAGGTAATTCACCTAATAAGACCCGCTCCCTGCCCTTTCCCCTAAGGGAAAGTGACCTTGCCTGGAACAGTTCTTCCTCTTCTTTCACTAATAATATTCTTGTCCCACCCTCCTTCCTATAAAAACCTTCCATTCTGTACTACTCCTCAGAGCCCCCTCTACTTGCTAGATGGGATGCTGCCCAATTCGTGAGTTGTTTAATAAAGCCAATTAGATCTTCAAATTTACTCAGGTGAATTTTTTGTTCTTTCACACAAAGAATGACTACTGATGTCATTCATCCACATTAATCCACCCAGTATGTCCCCAGAAAGTGTCCTTAGCATTAGTGATTCAGAAACACGAAGACCAGGTCCTTCACTTTCTGGAGGGCTGGTGGGCGTGGGTTGAGGGCACCGAAGGAGACAAGTATGAACGTGGAAGTGGTAAGTATTTTAGTATGGTATTCACGGGCTCACTACATCTTCCTCTCTCAAAATGGGTGATGTCTGGGCACCTCAGGGAAGAGATGCCATGCGGTGTGTAGGACTGAGCTGAGCAGTTGTCTTGCTCTGTCCCGCAGAGCTGCAGTGTGCAGGAGAAAAGCCACAATCCTCGGGGGGGGGGGACAGCCCTGGGGTCCCTGCGAAGCATTTCATCTCCACAGAAGACAAAGGCTCTTTTATTTTCAATTTTTTGTCTTCACTGATTTTGACCTCTGCTGCCACCGTTCTCTTCTTTGTCCATCCTCATTCCCCACTCCACTCCTTCCTATCTTCTCACTAAACAAAAACAATCAATGTGCATTGCCGAAGTCCTAAACTGGGGTGTGCAGCGAGTGATTGGCTTGGTTTGTAAGGTGCTAGAGTCTAGGGTTACACTTGGTCTTGTCTTTCTCTGATCAGAAAAATATAAGCCAAGGCTCCCACCTTCTATCCTTATCGGTTCTCTCTCTTTCCTTTTCTAAAGCCTTTACCGACTCTACCTAGAACCTGATTTTTCTCCATGTTGACTCCTGGCATTAACGAAATGAACAGAAACACATGTTCCATTGACCTAGGATCTGTGGCATCATCACAGAAACCCAGGAAAAGCCCACAAGAATCATTCGAACTTTGAAGGATTTTTAAAAAACATTATATGGTAATAGTCCTAAAACATTCTGTGAGGTAGGTGCTGTTGTTCCCCATTTTATTTATTTATTTAATTTATTTTTTTTAAGATTTTATTTATTTATTTGACACAGGCGCCAGGGGGAAGAGGGAGAGAGAGAGAGAGAGAGAGCAAGCACAAGGAGGGGGAGCTGCAGAGAGAGAGGGAAAGGGAGAAGGCTCCTTGTTGAGCAGGGAGCCTGATGTGGGGCTCAATCCTAGGACCCTGGGATCATGACCTGACCCAAAGGCAGACGCTTAACTGACTGAGCCACCCAGGCGCCCCATGTTGTTCCCCGTTTTAAATACCAGGTAAATAAGGACAGGAGGATTGAGGTGATTGTCTGAGATTTCCACAACACCAAGTACCAGATCGAAGAGTCAATGCAGGTCTTTGATTATTAGTCTTGGACTATTTCCACACCACCATCACCGCTAGGTTTTTCAACAAACAGTACATGTGACAAAAAGTCATGTTTCCTTTTCTTTTTAAATTACTTAACCTTTGAATTAACCAATCTCCTGCCCTCTTTTGCTTTGTGTTTTCATACTATCCTACCCTCAAGAGAGAGAATACTTACCTTCTTTGAGTAACCTCTGTTTCTTTTTTTTTTTTTTTAATTTATTTATTCGACAGAGATAGAGACAGCCAGCGAGAGAGAGAACACAAGCAGGGGAGTGGGAGAGGAAGAAGCAGGCTCACAGCAGAGGAGCCTGATGTGGGGCTCGATCCCATAACGCAGGGATCACGAACTGAGCCGAAGGCTGACGCCTAACCCCTGTGCCACCCAGGCGCCCCTGAGTAGCCTCTGTTTCTAAGCACCCAAACGCAGTGCTTAGGGACAGATATTTTTACTTTAACAAGAAAATTCAGTGGCTAGTTCAGGCGAAAGTGTGCTTTGTCAGCAGATAGAAATGGAGAGAATCAAGCATCCAAAGGTGAAATAAGATAGTGAGCAGTTTCCAGAATTTTCTACTTCTGTCCTTCAAGAACTGCTAATCACTGCTTATGACCACAATAGAAATGAGAGATGTTACTTTAAAAAAAAAAAAAAAAAAAAAAAGCAAAATCTAAAAAACTTTCGCCTTTATTCTTCAAAGTCTCCTCTCAAGTACAGTTTCTGGGATACAAATCATTGAGAAGCCCTCCTTCCTGCCACGAATTTATTTATTTATTTTTTTAAAGATTTTTTATTTATTTATGTGACAGAGAGACAGCCGGCGAGAGGGAACACAAGCAGGGGAAGTGGGAGAGGAAGAAGCAGGCTCCCAGCAGAGGAGCCCGATGTGGGACTTGATCCCGGAACGCCGGGATCACTCCCTGAGCCGAAGGCAGCCGCCTAACGACTGCGCCACCCAGGCACCCCCTGCCACCAATTTCTAATCCTATTTCTGTCTTTGGAATGGGCAGAGGTAAATTATATATATGATAATTATAGTTCTATAATTTTCTGTGCAAAATAATTGGCTTACAGTAAACAAAAGTCAACTTCAAATAGCTAAGGATCAAAGTATCAGGAAACACCCTAATTCCATCACTTCATTACCTCAGTCTTCCTGATACTTGTCTGTAGTACGTCAGAGGGAACAACATTTAAGTGTTGATGCTAATAGTTGCAGTTTTATCTCTAAAGTTTAGAATTTTCTAAATTATGGAAGCCTGTAACATTTTAACCGTTCCCCAGACATTCAACAAATGTCCCTTTGTAACTGGAAAATTATCATTGCTACTTAGAAAATAATCATGTCCACAATATTGATCACTAGCCACTGAAAATTTTCAGAGGGATCAAGTTTATCTAATAGTGCATGAATAGCTAGTATTACCAGGAAACAATTTCGGCCTCCTTAAGAACAAACACTCTTGAGGGCAGTAACCTAAGTGATCGTATCAGAAGGTGGATTGGGGGGGAGGGGGGGCACCTGGGTGGCTCAGTCGGTTGGGTGTCTGCCTTTGGCTCCAGTCGTGATCCCAGGGTTGGATTGAGCCCCGCATCGGGCTCTCAGAGGGGAGGCTGCTTCTCCCTCTCCCTCAGCCCCTCCCCTTGCTTGTGCTCTCTCACTCTGTATCAAGTAATTAAAAATAAAATCTTAAAAAAAAAAAAAGAAGGTCAATAGGGAATGGGCAAACAAAGAATCAATCCTGTTCCCCTACTATGGCCTAATGACTATTCCCCAGATGGAATGGGCAGGATCTCGTTCCCACTAGGATTTTTTTTTTCTTTTGAGAAGATTTATAATGCAAGAAAAAACTTAGATTCCTGCTTCTGCACATTACAGTTTTGGGACTTTAGTATCTATAATTTTGTAAACATTATCAGGTATTTACTTATTTGTCTACAGAGCATGACTATCAAAGTATCATAGAACAGAATGAGCAAATCTCAATTGGGATTGTAAACTTATTCAGTTAAATCAATACTGTTGTTATAAACAAAATTCACTTCAGTAAATTTGAAGATCTAATTGGCTTTATTTAATGCTTCATGAATCAAGCAGCATTCCGTCTTAGCAGATAGAAAGGAATTCTGAGGATCTGCACAAAATGGAAAGTTTTTATAGGAAGAAGGGGGCAGAAAAGGGAAGTTTCTAGCAAAGAGTGGATTATTTCAGGCAAGGCCACTTTTCTTTGGGAAGGCAGGGGTTCTATTAGGTAGATTACTTCACTAGTACTAACTAGTTAATTCCAGATTGCCTAGTTAAAGGTCACATTCTGGGGGAGAGGCTGAAACTGCAATTAGGTTAGGTATTAAATCTTGGTTTGCTGGTGTGGGTCTTAGCACATGTGACTCCATTTTGGATTTGTTGTTTCTTTTCTAATACTATTCATCCACCTCCAACATCCTAGCCAATTGATTGTCCATCTTGTTTTAGAATGCCTCCATTAACAGGAAATTAATTCCCTCTTGGAGGAATCCATCCCATTTTTCAAGAACATCGATTCAGTATTTTGAAGATTTTTACAACAGATATAATTATTCTTCACCATGCAATTTATCACCTTCCTTTTCACCCCCTCAAATACATCACCAAATTTCAGATATGCACTCTCTGCATTTTCCTGATTGACAAACCAGTCACAGAAGGAAATGCAGTATGTTTCTTTCTTCTTCTTCTTCTTTTTTTTTTTTTTAGATTTTATTTATTTGGGGGGTAGTGTACAGAGGGAGAAGCAGACTCCCTGCTGAGCAGAAAGCCTGATGCCAGGCTCAATCTCAGGATCCTGAGATCGTGACCTGAGTGGAAGGCAGATGCTTAACCGACTGAGCCACCCAGGTGCTCCTGCAGTATGTTTCATTGAGTTCATAAGGGCAAAGTAATCACTACTTTTTTTTTTTTAAGATTTTATTTATTTATTTTTTTACTTGAGAGACAAAGAAAGCACAAGCAGGGGGAGCAGCAGAGGGAGAGGGAGAAGCAGACTCCCTGCTGAGCAAGGAGCCTGATGTGGAGCTCGATCCCAGGACCCTGGGATCAGACCTGAGCTGAAGGCAGACGCTTAACTGACTGAGCCACCCAGGTGCCCCACTACTTTTTTTCCTATGTGCCTGCAATCTATCCCTTTTAATAATTCATTATAAATCTTCTCAAAATTTATAGTCAAACTCACTGATGTCAATGATTATTTGAGTATGGTAAGAGTAGAAGGGAGGGTGCTCTCCTGAAGTTAGAAAATAGGAATGGGTCTTATCAAAATTAGGCCTACAGAGGGGTGCCTGGCTGGCTCAGTGGGTAGAATATGCAACTCTTGACTCTTGATCTCCAGGTCATGAGTTCAAGCCCCACGTTGGGCCTAGAGCTTATGTGTTTAAAAAAAAAAAAAAAAAAAAAAAAAGCCTACAGAAAAGTGCCATCAGACATTTGGAATTTGTGATTCAGATCCTTGGTTTTACTCAGTCATTACAGGTAAAACCATCTTTTTCTTCCTATAAAAGGGGCAAACTATCTTTCAATGTTTCTTACCCTGTGACCCATCCAAATGGCCAAATGGTTTAGGTTAACATATGCTCCAAGAAGTAAAGAATCAGGACCTCTGGGGTGGGACCCAAATCTGCATTTCAATCAAATACCCCAGGAGGATTTGATACCAAGATTTGAGAGAATTACGTCTAATCAGTAAATAAAATGTATTTGACATTAGTTCTGCTTTGTCAAAAACAATCAGTTTTTATTTAAGTGATTTTCAACAAAGAAATTGCTTTGAAATTTGTCACATAATAGGTTTTTAAAAACCTTTGTATCCTGGGACGCCTGGGTGGCTCAGTCAGTTAAGTGTCTACCTTCAGCTCAGGTCATGATCCCAGGGTCGTGGGGTCGAGTCCCATATAGGGTTTCTTGCTCAGCAGGGGGCCTGCTTCTCCCTCTCCTTCTGCCTGCCATTCCCCCTGCTTGTTCTCTCTCTGACAAATAAATAAATCTTAAAACAAAACACATTTTTGTATCCGGAGAGCCCAGTGTAATGTTTGAGAGTGTGTGTGTGTGTGTGTGTGTGTGTGTGTATGCGCAAAAAGGTGATTTTATTAAAGCACGGGGACAGGACCCATGGGCAGAAAGAGCTGCCTAGAATAGTGTTTGATTCTTAACAGCTGCTCTAAAATAACAAATAAATAGATATTTGTAGAATAAATGTAGAATAGATATTTGTTGAATGAATGAATGAATGAATGGTCTTCTGGATGATCTTTTTGGAAATAAAGTTGATCCCCAAATTACAATGGACAAATATGACTAACAGCTATCTTATAGTTCTTCTAAAAAGTACCAACATATATTGACATGTTTTGCTGCCTTGACCAGGTAAATACCATTCAGATAATTGTTAGCCAAGAAGTTCATAAGATATGCTATGGGAGACTGTGTGCAGGAAATGGACTGTGGAAAACAATCATAATCCTAAGGTCACTTTTTTGGAGGAGACAGAACTGAACTGAATCCTAGATGCTTAGTTTATAATAAGCAAAGTGGAGAAGCAAAACTATTTCAGGGAGGGGAAGTGTCACATTAGGCCGGAAGCAATGGGAGATCTGCTTGATTAAGCTGAGAGTGGGAAGTCTCAGGGAATAAAATGGGGAAGGCAGTGAGCTCAGATCATGGAGAGCCTTGAAGGTCACACAGAAGTATAAATTTGACCCAATAGCAAATAGGGAGCCACTGAGGGTTTTATAAGGTGAATAACCTGAGGAAAATAATGTATAAGGAAGTTAGCCTGGAAATGCCAACAATAACATTGGTTTCCTGCTTATTCGGGGCCTGATGTGTGCCAGGCACCTGGCCAACAGCCCTAAGGGAACAAGAGTTATTGCTCCCATTTAACAGTATTGTAAAATGAGACTCTGAGAGATAGGGTGGCTGGTTGAGCAAAAGAGTTAGTAAAAGGCTGAACTGGTACCCACACGTGGGTCTGTGCCTCCAAAGTTTGCTATTTAGAGCAGGGATTGATGAATTATGGTGCACCGGCCAAATCCAGCCCACTGCCTATTTTTATACAGCCCTCAAGGTTAAGAATGGTTTTTACATTTTTAAAGGCGAGGGGAGGGGCGCCTGGGCAGTTCAGTTGACTAAGCGTCTGCCTTCGGCTCAGTCCATGATCTTGGGGTCCTGAGATCGAGCCCCACATTGGCCTCCTGCTCAGCAGGGAGTGTGGTTCTCCCTCTTGCTCCCCCCCCCTTGTGTGTGTGCATGTGCTGTCAAATGAATAAAATCTTAAAAACAAAAAATGAAGGGTAGGGGGAAAAATCAAAAAAGGAATAAAATTTCCTAACATATGATAATTCTAGGAAATTCACATTTCAGGGCTTAAATCAAGTTTTATTGGAACATGGCCACACCCACACGGTTAAATGTTGTTAGTCTGATTTCATGCTACCATGGCAGACTCGAGTAGCTGGGCAGAGACTCTATTAGAACCAGAACCTAAAATTTTACTTTCTGGCCCCTTACAGAAAATCTGCTGACTCTTGTTGTGGAGTTTCGGGGCTCCAAGTACGGTCTTAACGAGGACTATCATCTGGGAGTTTGTTAAAAGGGCTGTCTCAGGCTCCACCCCAAACCTGCTGGATCCAAATCTGCGTTTTAGCAAGATGCAAATGATTCGTATGCACATTCAAGCATAAGAAGCACTGTGACATGAGTGTGCTGTTTCTGCTGAAGGATTGGAGGACCGCAAATCTTGCAAGAGGACAGTGGGTGGTTTAAGATTAGGAGACAGAGGGCAAAGGGACAGGGTTGACAGACATTTAAAGAATGTTTGCCATTTAACTGTGCACAGGCAACCACACATTCCTGCCCCAGGCCTTTGGGATTCCTGCATATAAATACGCAGAGAACAGAAAGCCATATACAAGTTAACATACAAATCTGCACCACTTCTTATAATTAAAGTGTGTATTGCCATGGCATTTTGAAGAAAGCTGACCAGGAGTATAATCAAATTAGCCGGGATCCAGCTTCCCATCTCCAGTCTCCATTTGTGATTTGCAGACAGAAAAAGGGCTGTCTGACAAGCAGAAGTGCCCATTCCACTAGAAATTGGCCTGAAGCATTACTGTAGGGAAGTTTCAAGAGACTGAAGCTCAAATATTTTGCTGAGGCATTTTTGCAAATGCTATAATAGTGAAGAAGTTGGTGTAGCCTGCAATCTTCCCTCAAAGATACTCTGCAAGGAAAAGTATATCTGACCACTTTCTAATTAGCTTTTTTATGATGAAATTCAAAGAAGTGTTTAATGCTCTCTAATTTGAAACCACACTGAAGTTTACAGCAATACCCTGTTATTATATGCCATTCAACATCACAATATTTCCATTCTCTGAGACTATAGTCCCAATTTACTTCTAGAAATTAACATACTATATATTTAAGGACAATTTTGCATTTGCTCAACTAATGAGGAATGTGTGACACCCCAAGATATATAGATAAATAAGACAGAACAAAAGTGTTTGAATTCAAGAACTTGGCAGTCTCAAGGGAAGATAGGCATGTCAAATAATAAATAACAGAACAACATTTTGGACAAGCACAGAGAGTGGAACGAACGACTGAATGGAAATGCTGAAAATGATACAGAAAATTTGAGAAACTTTTTTATTTTAAAGCATCTATCTATCTATCTATCTATCTATCTATCTATCTATCTATCTATCTATCTATCTATCTATCTATCTATCTATCTATCTATATTTTTAAGATTTTTTATTTACTTATTTGACAGAGATAGAGACAGCCAGTGAGAGAGGGAAGTGGGAGAGGAAGAAGCAGGCTCATAGCCGAGGAGCCTGATGTGGGGCTCGATCCCGTAACTCCGGGATCACGCCCTGAGCCGAAGGCAGACGCTTAACGACTGGGCCACTCAGGCACCCCCTATCTATCTATATTTTTAACTTTTTATTATGGAAAAGTTCAAACATGCAAAAGTAGAAAGAATGGGAGAATAATTCTTCCCCCACCCCCTATTTCCCTTGCATGCATCCATCAGATGAAACTATATTCTTTTTACTTAAAGGATAGTGCATATATATATAGATATATCTGTATCTCCTCATATATCCCATCCTTATACTATATATATATATATATAATGCTCTGTCACTGTCTCTCAAGTAATAAATCTTTATATATAAAATACATAAATAAAATCTTTATATATATACATATATACACATATATACACACATATATATATATATATATACATATATAGAGATAGATAGATATTTGTTGTTTTTTATGGGCACATGCAGGGGGAGCAGCAGAAGGAGAGGGAGAAGCAGACTCCCACTAAGCAGGGAGCCCGAGCCCCATGCGGGGCTCAATCCCAGGACCCTGAGATCATGACTTGAGCCCAAGGCAGACGCTTAACCAACTGAGCCACCCAGGCGCCCCTATATCTAAAATTTTAATTCCAGTGCCGTTAACATACAGTGTTTTATCATCAGATGCAGCTATTAAGACCGTATGGTCAGTCTTTCGTCTTACTCCTACTTACCCCTCTCTACTGCAGTATTTTGAAGCACATCAGGCATTATAACATTTGGAGGGAAAGCGCTGTTTCTTTGAGTTCGATTTGGAGCGAGGCGAGGAGCTCACTACGCCGGAAGAGGATAGGGAGCCTCCAAGAGGAACACCGGCAGGGGGCGGGAGACTAGAAAGCCCAGTCCAGACCCGCCTGGCTTGAGGGAGGAATTTTACAGGTATTTGTGGGAACTGGGGCTGAGAGGGGTAAACTGGAATGTAGGCTCTGTGAGGGCAGGAACCGTGGTGACCTTCCCCGTGCTCGTGCGCTCGAAGCCGCGCAGTGCGGGACAGCGCGGTGCTCAGAGGCTGTGGGAGGAACGCATCCGCAGACATGGAGGCAGCTTATGGCGGCTTTAGAGCGCCGGGCGGGGGGTGGGGGGGGTGCGCGTTTTTCTGGAGCCGTGGAATTCTTTTAATTAACTGGGGAGCTGGGTTGTTACATGATTAAATGGTTTGTGGAAGATGAATTCAAACAGAAACAAATACATTTGTAAGTAGGCCGACTTCCCCGTGAGGGCCGGTGCTGCAGGCCCTCAGCAGCCGCCCCTGGATTGCAGGCGGTTCTCAGCGGAGTCTGCAGAAATCACGGAAACTCTTTTCTTTCTTCTTTCTTTTTTTTTTTTTTTTAAACTTTTAAAACAATGATACTTTCTGATTTTTAAAAACCAGTTTCATAGCATTCACCTCAGGATAAAGTAATAAAAGAAAGCATGAAAAATATTTTTAAAGTGCTATATAGTGGTAGCAAACAGCAATATTTCCACCAAATATATAAAAATATAAGCTATGATATAATGCTTTAAAAAAAATCACATTGTATAATGTGATTTCCTATTACCTCGAGGGAACCGGGATAGCTGCAGTGATTCCCGGAAGAGCGACCTCCTGAGGTGTCCCTGGCCTGGTCTTGGTTCCCAGGGTGGAGTCAGGTTCCCTGAGCTCTGGCTGCTTTGTGGCAGTTTGAGTTTGTGTACGAGAGCAGGGTGCAAAGTGCACATGTAATGCTTCGGTTTGCATTCATCTGGTCTGTTACACATATCTGGGGAAATTGCCGAGAGGTTGATGGCGTGTGGATACGTTGGAAGGTGAGTGAGAGGAAGCCAAGCAGAGGGGACTAGGGGTGGGACCAACAGCATTTAGACCGTCAAGGGTCCTGCACTGAGGTAGAAAGTGGATTCTGGCAACAGGCCAATTGGGGATGCCTGGTTCCAAAGGCTCAGGGTCTTTATCCCTGGGCTCCTGCTGGAACTTCCAGCACCTCAAGTAATCCCTACTCCCAACATGGGGCTCAAACTCACAACCCTGAGATCAAGAGTCAAATGTTCTTCCAATGGAGACAGCCAGGTGCCCCTCTTTTTTTTTTAAGATTAATTTTTTTTTAAAGTAATCTCTACACCCAACGTGGAGCTTGAACTCACAGCCCCAAGATCAAGAGTCACGTGCTCCACCAACTGAGCCAGCCAGGCATCAATGAATACGGTGACTTTCTTAACAGATCATCTGTCTTAGAGATCAGACCTAGAAACCTAGCAGCTTGCCTATAGTCACAAAGCATGTTCCAGGGTCAGTTCTACATACTCCCAAGCCTCTCCCTGCTCTGAATCGTGCCAGGTTTAAAAAATCATTGAGAAGAGGCTCTTTCCTCATCATTTTGCACTATTACAAGTCTCCCAGTTAGTTTGTGTGCATGTTTAATGCAATAGTTGCATAAGGATATTTTTAGATATAATGATGTCTTTATAAGCAAAGAATACCACTACATTGATTGTAGGATAATTTCAAGGAATGCATGCTTATAAAGTGGAGTATTAGACAGTTCTTCTAATTGGACTACTGTCTGAAAGCCGGTGGTTGAAACCTGTGGGATCCCGTAGAATTCCAGGTGTAGCTAATCTTGCAATACCTCCTCATTGTGTAACCTACCACTTTCTCTGGCTCCCTGGGTGTTGCTGTTTT